>NC_140811.1:7707500-7727500 GCF_050613455.1 Vespa mandarinia | reverse complement strand
ACAAAATTTCGCAGAAGTTTTCTGTTAAACCGCCTCATAACTTTGAACTTGAAAGGGCAGAATTCCAAGAAGTTTAGAGTTTGTCTCTTAAGACGTTGAATAGATTCGCTCGCTATCTCCCGACTCGAGAGAATTTTTTTTCCGAATTCCACGAACGCTAGTTGGAAGTAACGTCCTTGACGTCCTGTTTTCGTTGTTGTCTATCGAAAGCTTGTGGAGCACATTCGGTTGTTGTCGTTCACAGGGATGAGGTCGAAAAATTCTTGGGTACGTAAGCTTTCCTACTGTATCCAAAATAGTTGTTTTTTTCGCGGGTTCTTCTTATAGGAGTGGATGTTATTCAAAATTTTTATCTATACGAATAAAAAAAAATACAATAGTGTGACGATGTTTTGTCCCCCCCCCCTCCATCGAGTACATATGTATATACTACGTACACATGTATATACTTATTTTCACGAATGAATCCATATACCCATGATCGTTTTTGTTCGAACGAAAAATTTTCTCTTGTTATTTTTTATTTACTTTTTTTTTTCTCTCTTCCGCAGTTGTCTTTGTCGTACGATGAAGATGAAACGAACACGTGGGAAGGTTCGGAACGTAATGAGACGACGCAGGGTCTGCAACTGCATACGCAGCACGACCAAGAAATGCAGCAATTGCAGTTGCAGCAGAGAGAACGGGAACAACTTCTACAGGCGCAGCAGCATCGTGAAAAGACGCAACACCAGCCACGAGATCAACAACGCGAACGAGAACGCGAGCAATTGCATCAGCTACAATCGATCAACAATTTATTGCTAGACTTGCCGACGACGTCGAGCTTGTATCCAAATTATTCACATGATGCCTCTTACTCGCAATCTACCAAAAGTCCTAACATCGAAGGTGAGCTAACATATATGAAGATATTTGATTAGATCATTTTTTTTTTTCCCTTTTTTTCTCTTTTTTTCTTCAAAGACGTTAAGATTAAAACTTAGGTCAGATCAAATTTAATTTATATAAATTGTTGTTATATCAAGCTGGAGAAAGAAGTAACAACGATGTAATCAACAAATTGACTTCGTTTTTTTTTTTTTTTTTTTTTTTTTTAAATACTAAAATAAACTATTTTATATTTGGACATTATAATAATTAAGTTGCCAAAAGCGATCAATATGTGTGTTATAATTTTAAAATGTGAATAATTGTTCCGATTTTTCTTTTTATCACTAACTTGCGATTCTGTCTTGTCTTCGAATTTTTGAAACGCGTTTCTTTTGGTTTTCTTCGCACAGGGGATATGAGTATTTCAGATTTATTCGGACTGAGTTTACCTCGAGGATCATTAATGGGCAATCAATCTGTAGTCGATTCACCCAATTATCGTAATTATCAACATCATGGACAACATCGCAATCAGACGTCCTCTCATCAACGTTATCAGGTAAATCAATATTAAATGTACATTTGTAAAGATTTTATAACGTCGTTAAAATTCGTCACGCGTGCAAAAGTTTCCTAATAGATTCGTAGAAAATCTACTAACCTTGTTTTGATCATAAAACTTCTTCGCTCGGTTGGTTATTATAAATTTGAAATTAATTTGGTGAACATAAACGTCGCAAAATACAAATAAAGTGTATTAAGGCTTGATTATATCTCAAGAAGAATTGCTTATTTCCACAGAATCTATGGTTACTGCGTGTGTACGTAAAAGCATTACGATCGTTAGACTCATTTGAAAATACGATTACACATCGTAGAATCATTTAACTACGAGTCACAGGCAAAGTAGGTGGATCTGGAAAAATTAATACGATAAAACTTATATGAATAATTAGATAAGCTCTAATTGTATTCACAAAATAGTTTGTATGATTTAAAAATTTAAACATTAAAATATATTCGATACTTACATAAGATAACTTTGCTTCGAAAACATATAAAATTAAAATTAAATAGAATTAATTGATGAAGTAATTACATATTTAAATTTAATTGAAAAAAATCGACTTTTATAAATATTTATCCGACAATGATTTTTTATCATTCATGAAGTTCCATGAAATATCGGAGAATTCAAAGACGTAATAATAATGGGTAAGGGTCGCTAGTATATGTAGAGAGCCTATAACAATTTTGGCAGCCTGTAAATATTACACGTTGGATTGCGATAAAAACGCCAAACGTGAAATAGGCAGTATTGTGCTTGAGACGTCTGGTTGCTGCCAATGCAATAACCGGAACAATGATCATCCCCATTGGAGTAACTCCAACTACCCCTTATTCTATCCAGACCGACTAATTTTTCCCAATTCAAACGGCAAGCCACCACATCGATCATCGATATAAACTGCCATTCATTTTTTACTCAGTTCTTTTATATATATATATTTGTTATTGTCATTATTAATATTTTATCGTTCAAACAAGCATATATAATATCCAATTTTGCATTAATTCTTTTTTATTTTATAATTTTCATAAAAAGTAGAAATATCAAAATAAATCTTTTTCTCTTCACTTCTTGGATACATTAATGTGTTAATAGTTAATGTATATATACATATACATGTATATAAAGGAAGTCCTTGGAATATCAAAATGCGTGCATTAGTCTCGGTTTATAATGCGAAGAGTAAAGTAAATTACATAGAAGCGACGTGTCGAAGCGACCTCGATTTCGGTAGAGCCAAGTACTTGTAGACTTGAGCCAAACGATTCTATCATGGCCTTTCTTGTCCTACCTCGATGGCTTCCGTGAACTTGCTGTATTCCTAGGAAGTCGATTCCCTCGTGATAATTTGCTACGCTGTTTTGGATATACTCCAAGGATTGTGTTACGTAGATATAATATTTATTCGATCGATAGGATCTAATCGAATTTAATTAATATATCAAACAGATACATTGAAAAATGTTATTATTTTATCTAAAAACAATAGTGCGATGACAACTACGGATTTTATTCAAACTCGACTACGGTTGATGTCCCTGGTTCACCAAATTCGATTACTACTTCTGGAAGTCCAAGTACCCCTGGAAGTCTATACTCTAATCCATACACGTTTCCACAAACTGCTAACAGCTTATATTCAGGATCATCGGCAGCAAGTCGTTCGTCGCTTCAACATGTAGGTTCTCCTTCGTCACCTGTTCATTCACCATATGGCAGAGCTATTCGAGGCTCACCACCATACAGGTAATGCAGGTGTTGAAAAGACAAATGATCGTAATCAAAAAATAATCTAAACAAAAGTATATTAGTAACGTTCGATCGTACATATATTCGATTTCAGTAGTTGCGGTAGTCCTACTTTAGAATATCCTCACACAGCAGGATGCAATGTATCACGATCTAATTCACCAGCAGATTCGGAGACGAGTGGTTGTAATAGTATGGATGGTTCCTTGTCTAACATAATGGTAATCGTCAATGAATGAAATGATTCTTACGTATTATGGCTTTATAAAAATTTGAAAAAATACAATAGTATATCTTTTTTACAGAATTGTCTGTCATTAAATACGTCGTCTCATAGATGCTATCCTCAATCATTAAGATCATTAATGTCACCGGAAACAGATTTGTATGGAAACAATAGGACAGCGGCCTTGCAACGTATGGCGATAAAAAAATATTTATCACCGTCTCATCAGAATTTATCATCGTTGCATCATCATCAAACACATGGTCAAAATCGGACTCACCATTGTGGTTCACCGCCATCTAGTACCTTATTGAATTCACTTTTAAATCATGAAAAGGGTTGTTGCTCAACAGGGAATCCGCATATGATGTTAAATTCTCCTCATTTTAATATCCCTGATGCACAAATATCTTTGGATCGAGCGGCAAAGTTCCATCGAAATGCAGCTGGTACAGTAAATGAATAGTCTATATAATATACTTATTATATATATATATATATATTTCGAGCTATTATATGATTTTCTAGCGCTCTGTGATCCAACTTGTACTTGGAGCGGTGTATTGCCTCAACGTACTCAAAAACCAACAGGATATTCTTCAAAAGTATTTCTTGGTGGCCTTCCGTGGGATATTACGGAATCTCTTTTGATAGCAACATTCAAACAATTTGGTCTGATTCGCGTCGAATGGCCAAAAAAAGAACAATCTACTACACAGCCGAAAGGCTACGCGTATATTATTTTTGATACTGAAAAGCAGGTATAATATATATATAATTTATATATTATAAAGTGCTTTACATTTATATATAATGATAAAAATTAATTACAAATATGAATATTAGGTGCGATCTTTGTTGGCCTGTTGTACGTATGATGTTACCAACGGCGGAAGTTGGTATTATAGAATTTCTTCAAAACGTATGAAAGGAAAAGAAGTATGTTACGTAAGAATAATTTTCTATAACATTTTTATTTATATAAATGTAAATTAATATATTTCGTTTAAATATAGGTTCAAGTCATTCCGTGGAGTCTTAACGACAGTAATTACGTTAAATTACCATCACAAAAGCTTGACCCGCACAAAACAGTTTTTGTTGGTGCGTTGCATGGCATGCTAACTGCTGAAGGTTTAGCGAAAATTATGAATGATCTGTTTCATGGCGTTATTTATACAGGTATTTTTAAATTGTTGTAAAAATCAACAAGCGATTATTAAAATATTGTATATAATTATATAATGATGATAATTGTTTTACTTTCAGGTATTGACACTGATAAATACAAGTATCCAATAGGATCAGGTCGTGTTACGTTTAGTACGAAGAGTTCGTACAAAAAAGCAGTATCAGCTGCTTTTATTGAAATAAAAACTGCTAAATTTACAAAAAAGGTATATAATAGTAAAGAATATAATAGTAAATAAAAGAAACTATAATTAATAATTACAATATTATATTCTTATATATTAGGTACAAGTTGATCCTTATCTTGAAGATTCTATGTGTTCTGGGTGTTTCGTCCAACAAGGAACTTATTTTTGCCGGGAAGAAGTAATTTCAAAATTTTTATTACATTTTTATCGATTTAATAAAAAACATTCGTAACGTAATTTTATGCTGGTTTCAGATATGTTTCAGGTATTTTTGCCGTAGATGCTGGTTATGGCAACACTCTATGGAATCAATGCGATACCATAAGCCTTTAACGCGTAATTCTAAGAAAAGTCAGGTGATTGAATTATCACCTAATATGGGTATTAATTCTAGTTCCCGCACTTCCAATTTTGGTATTTGAAGGAATTATGAAAGTGTATTCCCCGTGCAGCCACGTTCAGTTCTCTTTTGACTATTTGTTTTGATATGGACGTTGCACTGGTTGACTTATTGACAAGGTATAATGTTAGTTTTTATTATAAAAAGCTGTGGGCAGCTGGACCGATGATAAAAAGGACGATATATCGGAAATTCCAGCTTGTCCGCAAAATTACAACGATTCAGTTGTTATCATTTGTGAATGTGGTTTCCCGCTACATTCGGGACAAGCATTACTTTTATTTAATATGTTTACTTAGGGTCTGTTGCTCTTGTTAATTATTTTACTACGAGAAAAGTAATCGTGTCAATAATTCGCCAGAATGCACTGAGATTATACGTAAGGTATTTGCCTTTTCGTTAAATTTTCATATAAACTGAATGATGGCTTTATGGTGTTAATATTGTTTTTTTTTACACGACAAAGTGAAAGTCGTTAAAATGTATAGTGATTATGGATAAGCTTAGTTGAAGCTTAGAATTTCTTCGCGATACTCCTGTCGTCATGATAATAACTACTTCTTGGCAGAAGATTTACGCTTAATTGTTAATTATTACTTTAACGAGACTATACATTTAGTCCTTTTTTGATCGGGCGAATTAACAATTGTATTTGTTACTTTTTTTGTATGGTCTACTTGATATATAGTATATTGGTGAATCGATTTTCAAGAAAGTATTATCATCCAGTACGCAGGCCGTTCTTCCAATTCGAACAGTTGCCTAGCAATAATACCCACCGTTAGTTTTACTTTATATTATATAGTGTAGAAAAAGAATACCGATTCGTGCCCACTGTAGTTAATAATTTATATTGTTAGTTGGGAAGCGGTAAGCTTTTTATAAGTCTTTATCCGCTGGGACTGTTTAACTGTTGACGAAATGGAGAAGTACACGGTCTACGATTCTGGTACGCATTATAGTGAATTGATTTTGTTTTTATTTTTTGTTACTATATTGCGTTACATATATTTTCTTTCGATGAAATATCGCCGTATATCCTTTACCCGCGTTTCTCATGTTTTGATATAATTTTGTTGAATTAATTAAAAGTCATATTTTTGCAAATAATCTTATGCTGTTATTTTTCTTTCTTTCTTTTTCATAATTTGTTGTTCTTTTTGTTCTCTTTAATTAGTAAAAACCTTGAAATAATATTTCTTATCCTTCCTAATTTCATTCATATCAATATCCTTTATCCTCTATCGAACGATATTAATGATATATAATCTGATATTATTGCTAAAAAACTTGTTTGCTTTATTTAACAAAAAAAAAAGAAAAGAAAAAAAAAAAGAAAAAAAGTCTATTATATTGTTTTTATTCGATATATTTTTATTACCTATAAAATAATTTCAATGTAACAGTTTTTAATTTGAAATTACGTTGGTGCCTTTGATGCATACTACAAATTTCTAATGTAATAATGGCATTCTAATAAAAATTAAGCATTTCTAATAACTTGTCCATTTCACCAATAACTAATCGCGCCTAAAACAGTAACGCATTGTTAATGGTAGAATATTCATGGGAAAAATGAATGCAATAGAAACTAATGTTGAAAGAATATAAGACTGTTCAGGAAGAAATTCTACTATATAAAATATACTATATAAAAAAATTCTTTTATAGAGTAATATACAAAAGTCACAAATACTCCAAAAACTTGAACAGATAAAAATACTATGTATTATGTTACAATATGTTAAAGATGATGAAGGAGTGATAAACGTGGTTGTTATGTAAAACAAAATTCACGTGAAAATTGTTTTAACATATAATGTAACGTATTTAAGATGCATATACATGTGTATGCTTTGATCAGGCTTCCAAAAGACTTAATGTTAGGATTATTTTAGTCCATAAGTCATTTGCTAGAACAGAAAGTAAAGTAATGAGTCTATACTTGCACAAAGTATCGAGCTATCATTAACAATTAGAGAATTAGAGGTTGACACAAATTTTAAAGATACTCTTTTATCTGAAATGTCTCCTTTACAAACTTTTAATATGTCGTGCCTTTTAATATAATCTCCTTAGATTTTATTCCAACATGAGAGAGAAATAAATTATTTTTAAATCATTGATACCATGCAATACACAGGGTGATTTAGTGTTAATTGAAAAAGACTGTTATTGGTATGCATAATGTCAAGCTTTCCTAAAACTTTTAAAGAATTTAATCAAACTTTTAAAGGATTGAACTATAGTTATTGAATTATTTTAATTTTCATGAAAAAGTGCCTCCTATTATTTATTTTTATTAATAATAAGAGTTAATATGAATATAATTTAGAACATTATATAGCAACAGGATAACTATATCACAGACACAAACATTTACACAGCAGTAAACATTGCAATGAAAACAAATTCGATACCTTTATCTCGACTATGAAGAAGCTATAGACAATATTAGTAATTTATGACGCTTTAGCTTTTCGTATTGTAACCTCGTTCAACAGGTGCTCTGTATTGAATCTGATTTATTAAACTAAATAAAGTGTTCTTTAATAAGCTCGTTGTTTCTTTGTTGGTATCAAGTGCTATTGAAATGTTACAAATAAAAGTATGATTCAGCATAGAAGATAAGATGATAAAACATATTCTAGTTTATTATCTAGTTTATTAAAAATACATTTTCATATCTAAATTTCATTATAGCACAATTTATTATACATCTTTATACAAATTTACAAAATAGTGATGATATTACTTATTCATTAATCAATTAATTATATAATATGATATTTCAATGTTCTGACAATTATAACTTTTTTTTTTGCATTATTTTTTGATGCAATGCTCGGTAAAGAGAAATGCAAGAGGATATAGTACCGAGTGCCCCAATATGCCATGTTTTTAAAAATCCACCCCAAAGTATTCCACTTGGAAGATAACTGACTGCATAAATTATGTCCAATATCAAGCATAGTGATGTTATTAATTCTTCTTGAATAACATGGTTAATTCTTTTGTCTGTTTCACTGTTGAAATATTTATTATTTTCAACATTTAAAGAATAGCTATATTTATAAAATTGTCTAACTTGTAAAAAATATACTTACTTCGAGTTTGCACACATTTCATTTCCTTGTAATTTGTTTAATTTCAATTGACTTATTTTTCTCAATGACCTAAAAATAAATTATATAATGCGATAAATAATAGAATACATTATAAAATCATATAGGAAACAAAAATCTCTCATTCCAAAAATATGTTTGCTATAAGTCTTAACACAAATGTTTTTTTAAATTATATATATATAAAATTTTAAATAAAATCTTACTTTGTTAAAGAAAGATAGAGAGACACTACCCAAAGCCATATAGTAATATTATCCCATTTAGCAGAATTAAGTGAGACAATTTGATTCTCTCCAGCCCAACAGATATGCTCTATAGGACTAAAGATCATATCCACGGCGATTTGTATCAGTTCTATACTTCTAATAAACCAGTCAGATTCCTATTAGATCATATATTAAATTTAAATGTCTCTAAAAAACATTATAAAATTGCTATTTATGCTAAATAATAAGCATCATATAAATGATGTAGTAAGTTTGATAGTACATTTAAATATGAATAGAAATGAACTTACTCTTTTATTATTACATTATATAACATATACCTGTTTTCCCCATCCATATTTTCTTGCATAATAAAATATTGGTAAGTCATCTAATAAACGTAAAATCACTCTACATTCGCTTATTTTACTACTAAATGTTTTCAATTTTGCTTCCGTTATTTTAGATGTAGTAACCACTGTAGTTAATTTTGCTATATATGACAAAGTTCTTAAAATTTTATCCCGTCCATGGTATGTATCCAAGTAATTTGATAAAATTTCTACATCCATATTGTTTATTTTGAATAAGTAAATTATTAATAAATTATTTTGTTCTATAACAAAAAGTTTAATATAATCATTAATGACAATTTTTTGTATAAAGAGAAATTAAATATTTCGTTCTATTTTATCATATGAATTTAAAGGTACTTACCGACGAATGTAATAACATGGATTAGTTATTTACAGTTATGCAAATTAAGAAAAAAATTAAATTGTTGATCATAAAAGTTAAAAAGTTCATGAATTTTATTTCCTACAGAAAGAATAGAAATGAAAATTATCATTTCAGAATACTCATATAGAGCACGACTTTCTATTTTTTATTATATCATGGGAAATCATCCGACACCAATTTTAATTCTCTTCATAAAACAATTATCTTTTAAATAGCAAATATTTAATCCGAAGAGAACAATGGTCCATTCTATTTTCTCATTGGCTGACAATGATTCAGCTTGACACATATATATATATAGTTACTATAAAAAACACCTGCATCCACATTTGATATTATACATTTGTATCATAGATACGCTTAAGATCGTTATCTTTCGCCACTGATAATTTAATTTTGTAAGTGAGAAATCACATAGAACATAAAACACATCCATATGGCTCGTTCGTAATAGCACTTAAAGGAGTAAGGATAAGTAGCCATATTGATATAATTCGAAAAATATCCAAACTGCGGCGCGACAATCGACGTTAACGTTTGAAGCAAAACGACGCGCTTTGTGATTCGTGGACATGATGACGTCAGATTTGGAAGCACAAGCAGTGAGCGCGTTTTAAAGCCGAGTAGGGCGTGAAAGTGTGTGTTGTGCCGCTTGTTTCGCTCCGCGTTTCTTCGACGCACCCGTACCTGGAAAATATGTGCAAATAATAAACTTACGCGTTCGATCCACCCTTCATCTTCGCGGTTACAAGAGACAATTATGTTCGGTGCTGCATTTACGTGATCGACAGTGAAAAAAGGGATACGATGTTCCGCTACATTCCAATTTTTAAAGGGTGTAACAGGCAGGTGGAATACGTTGACAAGCGTCATTGCTCTCTGCCGAGCGTCCCCGACGATATCCTGAGATACTCAAGGAGTTTGGAGGAACTTTTGCTCGACGCAAATCACATACGCGAGCTGCCGAAGGTAAGTAATTATAAACTCGCCTCATGCCAACTTTATCGCTTCTTTCTTTCTTTCGCTCTTTCTCCTTCGCACCTCTCCCCCTCTTTTCTCTTTCGTCTCTTTTTCTCCTACCGCCTCCATGACGTCTCCTCCCGTTGCGCTACAATAGACATGGAACGCTTACGACGTAATTCTTCTGGAGACGATGCTATGCGTTGTCATCATCCTATATGTTTCTTTTCTTCTTATCGGACTTACCATGTCAATACGTTAACACCGATGTTTCCTTATCTTTTTCAGAACTTCTTCCGTCTTCAGAGGCTTCGAAAGCTCGGTCTCAGTGACAATGAAATTGGTCGTTTGCCGCCGGACATACAGAACTTTGAGAACCTCGTGGAGTTGGACGTCTCTAGGAACGGTGAGCGGTATTTTCATAAACGCTCGCTCGAATCAACGTTTAAAATGGAGGAAATAGAATGGCTATAAAGAAGCTTATATGCAACAAAAAAGCATCGATCGACGGCATTCCAAAAAGCAATAATGCCATATACCGGTTGAGCGTTTCGATCGTTGGAAGATCGTGCACGAGTTTTCTTTGAGGTTTCTCTTCTTTCTTTCTTTCTTTCTTTTCTCTCTCTCTTTCTCTCTCTCTTTCTCTCTCTCTCTCTCTCTCTCTCTCTCTCTCTCTCTCTCTCTCTCTCTCTCTCTCTCTCTCTCTCCCTTCCCTTTATATTTTTCTGTCTTATTCCTCCAGTTACCTCTCTCTCTCTTTCTCTCTATGTCTCTTTCTCTTTCTCTCTCTCTCTTTCTCTCTCTCTCTTTCTCATTCTCTCTCTCTCTCTTTCTCTCTCCTCTCCCTCTACTTTCTAACATGTTCTCTTTCGAGCACGATTCTTTTGCACACTCGATCGGTTTCTTTCTCGTCATGGAAACGATCGACGGTGCTCTTCGAAGGTTTTAAAGAGGAAGCATGTGTATAGGAAAAGTTTTCAAGACGCGTCAATAAAGATAAGAGAAATGTCTCATGTATGAATATTTGTTGTGCGATACGACATAACTGATAGTCATAGTTTACGCAACAAAAAGGCGGGACTGAACGGACGAGTTTCATTAACGGGACATTATCTTTACTCTCGTCGTACTACGATTGAGAGCTTTGGAGGGAGAAACAGAGAAAAGACAGACAAAGAGAGGGGGGAGTGATAGCGTATTACGACTTTGCAGTAGTATTACGAAAAGATGCAATCTTCGGGTGAACGATACGACCTTTTATTACGGAAATCACCTCGACTATCTTTCCAAGACTCCTTTGGTCATATATTATTTTCATGATACGTTTTATCGTCTTCATTCTTCGACCTGTCAGTAGCATTGAGTCATGCCAACCACGTGTTTACCCGGTGTGTATGTATATCTGCTGTGTAGTATGTATGTCGGTCTGTCTGTTTATCTGTCTGTCAGTTATCTTATACGCAAAACGTTCCCTGCTTCATGAACTTTACGCAATCGCTTTTGATATTCAAGAACAACATCTAAATGACAAGTTACCTTTTAATAATTTCTTTTCAAATTCAATGGAAAACCATTAATTTTGTTATCTTTGATTTATTACGAATGCTGCCCATGATTAAGAAATTGCATTTTTATCAAATTCTATTCTTTAATCTTGTTATCGATGTCTGATATCTAAAAATACAAATACTGTTATAAAAAGATCGTTCTTCCGGGTATTGTTATATCCCAGCATTTCACTTTTTATTTATTTTTTTTTTTTATTTTATTTTTTATTATAAAATTATAGGAACATTTACTCCTAGACACATGTGGGTTATGCCTGTACATATGGGATATTTTTTTTTTTTTTCTTTTTCTTTTCCTTGTTTTTTTTTCTTTTCTTTTTATTTTTATTTTCAATGGAATTATATTCGCGTGTCATGGTCAGATGTTATAATTAATCGAAATTAAGATTGTACGTATACATATAATAATTGATATAACATGTTGCATATTTATCATACTCGTAAAAATTATTTCACAATTACTAGGGTGTAACAGGTATTCATCGAATCGTGTTCCATACATATATATGTTATACTCCATCCTGTTCACTTTCTAACAAAGATTCACCGGCTCGTAAGAGCGAAGACATGTTGAAACGTTTCCATTGGCTTTCTCTCTCTCTCTCTCTCTCTCTCTCTCTCTCTCTCTCTCTCTCTCTCTCTCTCTCTCTCTCTTTCTCCATTCCTCCTTCCTCACCTCCTTCCTCTCTACCGCGCGCTTATGGCTACAGGTACTTTCTTAAGAGGGAAGCCTTACCTTTCCTTTCCTTTCCTTTACCGTTCCTCATCGGGTTCATGCACTTTGAATTTACTTACCGTTTCATCTCAACGTTTTACCTTTGAGTCTTGACGTTCATTTCTTCTTTTAATTTGACTTTGAATGCTCCTAGCGTGCATTACTTACACATGCACATGATCAGTAATTGCTCTTTCTGTTCCGTTTCATTTTGACTGTAAGTTTATCAGAGAATGGGATAAAGTGAACAGGAAAAAACAGGTATAAAAGTGAAAAATTATGAATATGTGACTTTAAAATTCTTCGCTTAAAGAGAGAGGGATAGAAGTGGGGAGAGGGGGATAGGAGTGGGGAGAGGGAGAGAGAATATTATTTCGTTCTATATCAGGTTTATTTCTCACCAAGTTCTCCAAACTATCCGTTGAAAGGCCGTTTCGAAAATAGGAAGAAAATTTATAGCGTGATTCAACGTGTTCGTGTGTCTTCCATAGATTACAGCGAGTCTTGATTCTATAGCGTAGAAAGTGAAATATTTTTAGACATAACACATTCAACAGAAACGCAGACTAATTTGTTCTGGCCTGATAGAATGTTAATCGTTGAAAAACACAGGGATCCCCATGTGAGCACGTAGAGATTTTCTTCGTAATGGTAACGATACTAGATCGCTATAAATCGTTTTTCGATAAACAATTTAGCTGAGCTCATCGAAGAATGATTCGGATGACTCGTATAATCGTTCTAAACGAGCTTCTATCATTTAATATCTACGACATACGACGTATGTTGATTTACTATTGAATGAAGTTTGCAGTTTAAACTACTTAAATGGAAGATGCATTGTCGGTACAATCGGTTAAAAAGCATAGATAAAGATTATTGTGATATTATGTGCATGATTTTATTTCAAGATTATGACTGTATATTTAATAGAATTATCTTGTATTTTAATTTATTTTATTTTATTTTATTTATTTATTTTCTTTTTACTTTCTCTTCTTTTCTTTTTTATTATTTCACTAGGTAACATAATCTTCGATTTACTGGATAAATAATATTGCCCAGTACTTAAAGATAATCCATTACACGAATTATGTTATGAAAAGTTAACATTTAATCGATAATTTTCTTATTTTTTATTTAAAAACTTTTTAAAAATAATATAATTCATGCCTTTTTCAATATTACTAGGGTTGCCCAGTAATATTGAAGAAAAGATTAGTTTAAATTTATCGTTACATTATCGGTACCGTTTCAAGTCTTTTAAATCGTTGTGTATTATATGCGTTAATCTCGACTTAAAAGCAATCGACGATAATACTATTGCAACGTATATAGTGATATTCGAATGACATATGTATTGGTACATCAGAATACATCCTGTTATTTTCACTATCGAAAAATCATCGTCGAAGCATTGATTAAACAAAGAAATCAAATTCATCGTTAGAAAATGTTTTATTTTTGTTTAATATTCATGTATCAATAATGATATCCTACAGTGTAAAATCTATAGAAACAAGAAATTCTTCATCGTTTCAATATTTTATTCATAATCATATATCTAGTTTTGTAAAAAAAATCTTAAAATAAATTATCTTTAAAATTAACTAACATTCAAATATATATATATATAGTATAAACAGTCGATCAAGGTAATTGTTATTTAAATTAAGAAGATGAGAGTTTGAAAGATGAAAATACATTTGACTAAGACAAGGAACAATTTCCTTCGATTTTTCAGAACGATATGTTCGATAGAATGATCAACAACTTGCATAACGATCGTTCGTAAACCTGTGACGGCTTTTCTCTCTCTTTCTCTCTCTCTCTCTTTATCTATTTATCTATCTATCTATTTGTCTCTCTATATTTCTATCTCACAATATCGTGGATAGATCGTTTATGTTCCATAAAGAAGTAGAAACAAAGGGAAAGAAAAAAGGTAAGAAAAATTAATAAAAAACAATGAAGGGTAATTGTCGATTCTTCTAAAGCTTTATTGACGGTCATTTCTACTTAAACACATCCATTTTATTTTTGGCCTTACTATCAGCATATGCCAAGCTAGTTGGTTCTCTCTCTCTTTCTCTTTCTCTTTTTCTTTCTTTGATAACGGTCAGTTAACTTTGTTTATCAACCGGCATGATTTTAGAACACAATCATGGTACATATGGAATCCAACCACGTGTACACATGGTAACTAAAGCATTTACCTTCTCTCATTGTCGCTTATTCACCGAGCTTAATGCGTATTCATTCGAGAAACTTTATATTATTTTGATTCTTATCTGACGGATGAATGGTTAACATAGCCTTTCAGGAATGATCTTTTACCAGTCAAATACGATTCGTTTTACTTGGAATAACGGGATCGCACATACTCGTCTCTCGCGCTACATACACAATACCTTTCATTCGATAATGATAGTCTCTTCTTCTTCGTTGTTTTATAACGTTTAACATTTGTATACACTGCACGTGTATAAGTGAAATAAGACCACTGTCGTTTCAGCATGTGCCTCTTTTACGTTCGTCCGAAAGTCGAACGTTTTGACGAGTCTTGACACCTTTTTTTTGTTCATAAGTCTGATATCGAATTTATTTCCTAATCGATTATGTATCTACGTAAAATGAATGACCTTAAATTTTTAAATACCTACTTCTGAAATAAGTCGTATAATACGTATCAAATTTTCCTCTTGGATTCATCCCAATGAAATAAAATCGTTTAATGTTAGTTATAATATAAAAAGAAAAAGACTTAAACTTGCATCTAGTTGATCTACAAAGTAGAAACGTAGTAGCTTATCTTCTTCTACCATCGAGCGTTTCCTGGTTCCAGATAGTTTATTGTCGCGGTACCATGACAGCTTTAATGACATTTATAACGGCAGTCCAGTTCAGCAGGCTTATTAAAAACAGCTACACGAACTCGACTGATATATTCATCTTTGAAGATAGCAGTTACGTGTTTTCCTTCAAACTAGTTTTGATGATGATTACTTATTAATTACTATGTAAAAAAATATTTTATAGATTATTTTGATTCGATATTTCCCGAATTGAATGTTTTATTTAAATCCTTTACGTTAAGGAAACGTGTTTCTTTACGAAAATTAAATATAATATCTTTCCAATATTATTACTTTAGAAAAACTATCTTTCTCTCTGTTAAGAAACTTTATATTTGCGAATAATATCAAAAAAAAGAAGATAACAAGTCTGTTACATGCTTCATAGCTAATTAAAATTTGTAATCGAATATACTGTTGTCGTAATCAAGTAAACTTTTCATTTAATATTCGCGAGAAAGAAATAGTCTTATTGAAATATAAGCTTCTTAGTATATCCTCTATAAATAAAATTTATTATTACGAAAGTTTATATATCTGGTTTAATTAAAATAGATGTCGTTCCCTGTTTCGGCTTATGTTACCAAATCTTTAATCATATTTTTTATATTCTTTTATATACGCACACACACACAGTCAAGTTTAGTAAACTATTTATAATATATACTGCAAGTAATATATATTAATTACTACTATTATCATTAACCTCAATCATATTTCACATTGTATGAAATAATTTATAAAGAGTAGCTTTTATAAAGAATATTATTTTATAGGATAACATCAAAGAGAAAGATGTAACGGATTAAAGTATTTGGACAGAAAGTAACTGTATGTCTTTTATACCGGATGATGGGAAGCCGGAAGTCAGGCGAAAAATTTACCGACCTATGAATTATTATTATGGGATAGTAACATGCATTGTAGTATTAATGAGAGAGAGAGAGAGAGAGAGAGAGAGAGAGAGAGAGAGAGAGAGAGAGAGAGAGAGAGAGAGAGAGAGAGAGAGAGAGAGAGAGAGAGAGAGAGAGAGAGAGAACACGAGCATTGAATGAAAGTAAGATAAAAATATGTTGTTGAAAGAACAGCGAAATGATATAAATTCTTCATAATGACATTCGTGAATAATTGTTTTCAAAGATTCACTATACTATACTACACTTGAAGTTTAATACAGTTAGCATAATTACTAAGAGACGATGGAGAAATACAGATTTAATTCGAAAAAAATTATTAACAAAAAGTATTGTTAATTTAAAAGTATTAAACATATTTATAATATTACATATATATATAATATTATATATATATAAGGATATTGAAAAAGCATATATATATAAAATAAATAAATAAAATAAATATTTAGATTTCTTTAGAACTAAAAAAGTTACACTATTTGAAACACTATTACACTATCTGACGATGGAAAGACTTTTTTCTCAATTTCATTTTTTGACAAGATTTCAAAATCATCGGTATTTTTTCAAATAGAACCCTACAATTTTTTTTTACAGTAATTGATTCCTCATGCCATTACATAAATTGATTCCTCATGCCATTTTGAATAAAAAAGTATCGGGATACAATATCAGAAAATAACTTCATTAGTGAAGTATTTTGATAAAACGTTTGGTGATTCACGCAACTGTAATAAATCATATCATTTTTGGTTGAAATTAGAGAAATATGTTAAAGAAAAAAGAAAGATTGTGCTTGAAAAAAAAAAATGCATATGCATGTGCTCGTTAACTAATTATTTTTCGATATTGTACCCTTATACTCTTTTCATTCAGAATAGCACGAGGAATCAATTTATGCAAAAAAATTTATAGAGTTTCACTTAAAAAAATACCGATGGTCCTTAAATCTTGTAACAAATGATCTTGAGAAAAAATTCTTCTTATCTTTAGGTGTCCCTTTTAAAATAGTGTAACTATATCCCAAAAACTTCTTTCATAAAACCATGAATAATGGAGACATTTAGGTGTTCCAATTTAAAATAATAAAATATATAGAATATGTGTGCTTTTATATCTTTTCCTAAAAGGCTCTCAGGAAATAACTAAGATCTCGCGATGGATAAACTCGAATTAGAGTAAAAATAGAAACAATACAAACGAAAGACTATTCGGTAAGCATTCATGATTTAAAATAGCTTTGAAAAGAATGTCAGGGACTGAAACATTACAGCCTTTGCTTATATTCAAATGCTCTTAGCGGCAGCAACAAATAAATGTGATTTTATATTGGTAAATAAATACGAATACAACTGCGGAACCTGATTTAAGCTTTAGCAAATGTGCAAAAGGCTATATGTACGAAATACATTCGAAGCACACAAGCTTCTTACTATTGTATTTTCATTATATGAATATGAGGAATTTTTAATTTCATTTTAAATTAATTCATTTCAATAATACGAATTCCCTAATTATTGAAAATATTATTTTTATCGTCCATTTTTATTAAATCATATGATATGCTTCAAATTTCAAATAAAACAAATATTTGTTATAAAATCTCGTTATTACTGTAACGCATTATAGTAATAAAGTAGCGTATATAAGTTCTTAAAATTAATTCCTCATTAGCACACATAATTATGCAGTAGGTATATGAAAATCATATTGTATAATGATGTGCTTGCTGAACATACAGCAAGCGTAATTCGAATTCTGAATTTGTTGTTTTATATTCTGAAGAACTAATTAATGTGCAATATTTATGATATCGTTAAAAAGGAAAGGTCATAGAGAACACTAAATTCTTTTCCTTTTTATCTTCTAATCACATTATTTAACGAAATGTATATTTTTGTCGAATAGATATATTAATTTTTAATTCAACGGATATGTAGATAATTACAGACATTAGGCGAGCACTTTTATGAATTGACAACATGCTCTCTCTCCCTCTCTCTCTCTCCCTCCCCTTTATAGCAATATCACTTAATTTTATTGTACGAGATGGATCGAAAACATCCTTTTAATATTGCACATCGTGAAGTAATTCTTGTTTTCCATAAATATCCATAAATCTAACTGAATTCCTTTGAGAAAATTTCTAAAAAGTTTATTCAAAAATGTAGTTCTGAAATTGAAAAAATAAAGGTAAAAGGAAGCACAAGAAAATTATTTTTCCTCGAGGAGAAGGTTCTTCTTACCTTAATCGGCGTTTCTATTACGTTTTTATTACGGCGTTTCTCCTCTAATTTCAAATGGTTGTAATGATTATATCCACGCAATAAGATTGTCAGACGAGTTATAGGGGGGTTGGTTCGTTTGTGTTAACGGAAAATCATCAAGGTGTGGTTTTACGTTTATCAGCCGTATGTCTCTAACACTTTTCTAGATAAAGGTCAAGCTAATCGAAAGAAGAACGTAAACGCTTGGCTATTCCTATTATTTCATATCATGTTTTCTCATCTCTTTACACTCGTTTTCTCTTTCTTTCTTTTTTAAATTTATTTTTCTAATTAACAATTTTTTTTTAACTATTTATTGTAGTATATAATCCGCATTGAAAACTCGTAATTAAAAATGTTTCCATCAACCTCCAAGCTAAATAATATCGTTCGTTGATCTATAGCATAGATCCGATAAACAAAACAGAACGGGCTGTACGTTTGCTTGATTAATTTCACATCCATAATGAGCATGTAAAGTATACCATGATACTTTTTTTATGCCCCGATATAATTCAAATACAAAACGAAAACGTAAAATTAACAATTATCGCATAAAGTTTTTGTTGATAATACTAGCAGGATGAAAAAATTACGAACACATTTGGATAGAGTTTAAAAGAACGCGGCAATAATAAAATGTGCTTGTAATGTTAGCTCTTACTAACATCATTTATTTATCAAATTAATTGCTCCTATAAAGTGCATAGGAAACTGAGCAATTAAAATTCCAATGTGAAGTGAAGGGAAATGAAATGAAAGAGAAAGGGGTGGGGGTGATAAAAAGAGGGAAGATCGATACGATCCTATGCATCTCGCTTATAAAACAACGTATAAAAAAATTTGTAAAGACCTCAAACTTGATAAGAGGTTTAGAATATATGTATATGTATATAATAAGATATGTATATAGACATTATTAACATAGTTTTCTTATTTGTATTTCAAATATCGTGTCATATAGCTATCCACGTGTATACGCTCGAGAGTCACGGTCGCATTGAATAATCCTGCTTTCACACAATCTCGCGAAAAGGCATACATGGTTGTTACGTTATCCACGTGCCATCGCGATTACGTATCAAACCGCACACTTACTCATATCGTTTTATTGATACTCTGTGCTTCTCTCTCTCTCTCTCTCTCTCTCTCTCTCTCTCTCTCTCTCTCTCTTTTCTTTTTTCTATTTCTCTTTCTCTCTTCCTCGATCGATCTTATTCGAGGAAGAAAAGAGAAAGAGAAAAGCCTACCTAACTCAATCTGCAACACCTAGTATGCAGAATACATCACATCTACAACTTTTTTAAAACTATATTCTCGGTCGTTCGTTCGTTCTTTTTTAGTATATTTCATTATTCGTTCGTATCGTAAGAGCAACTTAATTGTTAAATATTTATTTTATATAAATTTTTTTAATGACAGATATAAATAACATTGTTTGTTTG
>NC_140811.1:7497500-7702500 GCF_050613455.1 Vespa mandarinia | reverse complement strand
GGGATGGTCATGGGGATACTCCTGGGCGGAATCACGCTCGGTTGTAATTGTTCGACGTTATGCCGCAATATAGTAATAACACACACTCGTATGCAACAATGCACGAATATAAATACCTCAGTACACATATATATACATTTGCGCTGATACAAAAAAGGACGAGTGAGAGAGGAGGAGGAGGAGAAAGAGAGAGAAATATGCATTCGTCATGCGGCATTGTACCTTTCTTTATTTTGCTTAGTCATTATCAAGAAAAAGAAAAATACTTTCACCGTCTACTTACCACGAAAAGCGTGCTTCTATTTTCTTTGCAATAAATTTTGCAAATTTCGAAGTAACTACTTATTGTTATCGTTTTTTTTTTTAAATTATTACTTTTACTGTAAACTTTTGAATGTATATACATGTATAGTATGAATATATATGTATATATGTATCATTGCTTGTGTCTAATTACTATATGTAAACTGCAACACAGTAATATTTTTATTCATAATATTTTATCATTTTTAATTCTTTCTATTAAGTTATTCTATTTTGTATAAACATAACATAAATGTGTATGATTGCATCTCATCATTAGGCTATATTAAATGAATAATGCAATTGCTTGATATTTTTGGTATACTTTATTTTATAATTTGTGTACGTAATATTCTTTATAAATGATGTAATGTTTGTTTTTTAGCGATAAAAAAAATACATTTTGAATATCAATGAAATTTCTTAACAATAATTATGTTTCAATAAAGAAAATTTATCTATTCACAATTTTGTGATACAGTTGGATTTTCGAAGGTAGAGAATTAAACTTAGCTAGTGTAAATTTCGAAAAATAGCATCGTTCAGTCACCGGGAAAATTGAATTTCACGGTTGCAACGGATCTGGAAAATAAGGATAGATTAGAGAATTTATTTTACACATGAAAGAATATTTAAATTGAAATATGACTTAATATTTTTTTACATCCATATTCAAATTCACAATTTTTTTGGAGAAAAATAAATTTTTTTTGACAATATTAAATTGTATCTACGATTAAATTATATACTTAGAGTTTGTTCTCTGTTTTTATTTCAGATATACCAGACATTCCTGAAAACATTAAGAACTTACAAGCATTACAAATTGCAGATTTTAGTAGTAACCCTATTCCTAGGTGAGGGAATCATGTGTTATTATACATATTAATTTATTTTTGTTAATAAATTTCTTGTCACTGATTTCAAATGTATTATTTTAAATGTTTTCATATATTTTAGACTTCCCGCAGGGTTTGTAGAGCTAAGAAATTTAACTATTCTTGGCCTGAATGATATGTCCCTTGCAAAATTACCACCTGATTTTGGAAGGTAAGTTCAAAACATTTTGTATATAATTCACATATATTTATATTTCTAAATTTTATTTGGTCAATTCTATTTAGCTTGGAAGCATTACAATCATTGGAGTTACGTGAAAATTTACTCAAGGTTTTGCCTGAATCTCTTTCGAAACTGAGTAAACTTGAACGACTAGACCTTGGTGATAATGAACTTGAAGAATTAGTAAGTTTATGTAATCCATTGTTTAATTCAAGTAATTTCTTGATCACAAAAATAATTATAAAAATACTATATTTCCTCTTTATTCTTTGTGTATATAATTGTCAGTTACAGTTAAATGAATATATATTTAAAAATTTCTCAAATCTTTCATTAGACTGATAAAATAAACTTCTTATGAATGTTATAGCCAGCCCACATAGGAAAATTACCAGCATTACAAGAACTATGGCTGGATCACAACCAATTACAGCACTTACCTCCTGAAATTGGTGAACTAAAAACATTGGCATGTTTAGATGTTTCTGAAAATCGTTTAGAGGATCTTCCTGAAGAAATAAGTGGTTTAGAATCTTTAACAGATTTACATTTATCACAAAATGTTATTGAAAAATTACCAGATGGTATTGGTGATCTGAAAAAGTTAACTATTCTGAAAGTTGATCAAAATAGGCTATCTACGCTTAATCCAAATATAGGAAGGTAAAGTTGATTACATTATTTCTATCAAATTATTTAAGAGTTAGAATTTTATATGTCAAAAGAAAATTATTTGTTTCAGATGCGAGAATTTGCAAGAATTAATTTTGACAGAAAATTTTCTTTTAGAATTACCTGCATCTGTAGGAAATCTTCTCAATTTAAATAATCTGAATGTGGATAGAAACAGTTTACAAACTTTGCCCACAGAAATTGGTAAGGCCACAATATCTTCTTTGCCTCATTTTTATCATATTCTCATTTATATTATTAAATTATTGTTTATTATATATCGAAATGTGTTCTTATTGTAGGAAATTTAAAACAATTAGGTGTGCTTTCTTTAAGAAATAACAAATTGAAGTTCCTTCCAATAGAAGTCGGCCAGTGTTTATCTCTACATGTTCTGGATGTATCTGGAAATAGGTGCAATTATCTTTATACTTTATCATATATCTTATATTTATTAACATATATCATTCTTGGAACATTAAATATGTTTTATTTTATATATATAGGTTACAATACTTGCCATATTCTTTAATAACTCTCAACCTAAAAGCAGTCTGGTTGAGTGAAAATCAAGCACAACCTATGTTGACCTTCCAAAATGATGTTGATGAAGAAACCGGAGAAAAAGTACTTACATGTTTTCTTTTGCCCCAATTGGAGTATCATCCTGATGGTTCGTATTTTTTTGCGTTTATATTCTTATTAACATATTTATGAACTAATATAAAACTGTGAATATAGATTCTGGAAGATTAGGTACGTTGGTTGGAATAAGAACTACTGTTCAAGGAGACATACCTGAGCTTAGTGATGATGAAGGATGGCAGGAACGGGAAGCATCTAGAACACATTCGGTAAAATTCACAGATGAACCACCTGAAGCAGATAAGGAGGTGAGCAGTTCGCAACTGGCAAGGTTTCCTTCTTTTTTCACCCGTCTTTTTCTATACTTACTCAGACAACTTACTTGCATGAAACGAGCTAATTCTTATACATCGTTAAATTAATAATCAAAATATTTTTATTAATACAACAATAGATTTATTTAATGATATTTCTCTACTATGTTAATATTTTTAAAATATCGCTACCAATATATTGCAATTTAAAGATATTTGTGAACTATATGGATATAATAATTTTTATTATATATTATTTAATAGATTAACAAATTTTTTCATTTATAATTACTTATGATGCGATAAATATATTGTTTTAATATATTATAGAAACTTATACGTAATGTAACATAATATTTGTGTAATAAAATCAGATATGTGAAAACAATTAGATTAAAAATCTAATTTCTTTTTTATATTTACCAATTTCACTTTTATATAAATATTACACATCTATTTATGTATTAAATATTATCTTAGATATAATATTTTAATGTAATAATATCATTCATCATACTAATATTTTTATTTCAGACACCATTTGTTCGACAAAATACACCACATCCGAAAGAACTAAAAGCAAAGGCTCATAAATTATTTAGTAAAGGAAGAAATGACAGTAGATCTGGTTCTACTGATGAACAGGTAATTGTTTAACCTTTTGAAATTTATTAAAGAAAGGATAGATTTATTTCTACAATTTATTCTTTTCAATGAAACTTATTATTCATTTTTAGGATGTTTCTCAAACATTTGGTTTAGATAAAACTGAATCAGAAACATCAATCAAACCCAATGAAGAAGTACAAAATATAATAGAACAAGATCAATTTTCAGAGCATGAAGTTTCTAGAGGCGAACAAAAAGAATTGGAAACATTACCTGATAGTACAGATACTCAAATTAACAATGAAACTGCTGCCTTTTCTTCACAGGGTGCTACAGAACCAACTGTTGTAAGAAAATCAATATGTGATATAGTTCTATTTATAATAATACAATTTACATTAAAATCGTTAAAAATGTTGATAAAGAAATAAAAACATAAAATATTTGTTTACAGAATACAGGTTCTGATGGAACTATATCAGATTTAAAAGGTAAGGATGATGATGAATCTGAAACTGAAGATATGCAAAGGCATGTCGAGTTTTCTGTTATAGAAGACACAGATTATGAAGGATCTGGTGAAACAAGTAAGCCAAATAGACTTCATCGTCGGGACACACCACATCATTTAAAAAATAAACGTATTCATACAGCAATTGACAAAGAAAAAGTAGCTTCACTTATTGCACAGGTAACTTTCTCTTTTTTTTTTTCTTTTTGATTTATAACAAAACAAGTTTATTAGAATTAGACAATATAGATATTAATTTTCCTGCGGCTGTGTGTGTGTGTGCGTACGTACGTGCGTGCGCACGCGTACACAACAATAAATGTTATTTTATATTTCTTTAGGCATTAATGAAAAAATCTGATGAGACTCCTACAACTATTGTTCCTGAACAAACAGAATCCTCAGAAAATATAGATGTACATAGCCAAGGTAATACATATATAATAAGATATATATTATATATAATGATAATATATTTTTACATAAAAATAAATTGTTAAATATAAAGGTTTAATAGATTCATATAAGATCTATAAAATTGCTTAAAGAATCTAGAGAGAAAGTAGAAGATAAGAGATGGTTTCTATAGTGATTATCTTATCTATTAGTCATGTATCAGTATATTGTAAGATGGTGAATGTGTAAAGAGTGTGTTAAAAAGTATTATATACTAAATATTTTTGATAAACTAGTTAAAATTAAATTAAAAAAAAAAAGAAATTCGTAAGAAATTACTTTTTATTGAATTTAATCATATCATGCCTAAAAAATATCGATGTTTTGTTAGAAATAAAAAGAAGTTAGGTAATATAATTCATAAAACAAAAAATAACAAACATTTGTTATAATAAATTACAAATAACACTATATAATGTATTTGTTAGGTACAACATCGGATGTAGAACCAACGTTAGAAGTAAGGGAAGAACAATATGAGATTCATATTGAACGAACGACAGGTGGACTTGGTTTGTCTATAGCAGGAGGCATTGGATCAACTCCATTTAAGGGTGACGATGAAGGAATTTTCATATCCAGAGTTACAGAAGGTAAAAAATGTTTTATAAATCCAGTATTTAAAAATTATGTAATTAAATAAATGTATCTGATAACAACATTTAAACCATAATGTTCTTTAGGTGGACCTGCTGATTTAGCTGGTCTAAGAGTAGGAGATAAAGTAATATCTGTTAATGGAGTTTCAGTAGTAAATGTAGATCATTATGATGCCGTTGAAGTTCTCAAAGCGTGTGGACGTGTATTGATACTAGTTGTATTAAGAGAAGTAACAAGAATAGTGCAATCGTATGAGCAGGTCTGATATTTTATAAGATTCTTTCTTTTTTCAAACTTCTTTTTCTAATAATATTTCATCTAATTCTAATAATATTTCATAGAATTCAATGAGAAAGGACTCATTGTGCTCTAGTTTGAGCACAAGTAGAGCACCAAGCGCAACATCTTATGTATCATCTACAGCTTTATCACATAATTTAGAAAATGGTGATACTTGTAATACACATGAAGCTGGGAAGGTAAATTCTTATATATGTTCGATTTTATTTTATTATAATTTATAATTATGTTGGACTTTATTCAGGTAAAGAGGCTTCCTGAACCATTACCTACAAAAGCAGGTAGTGAACCTATGGTGTCTGTTCTTATACATACAACATTAATACGGGACCAAAATGGACTAGGATTTAGTATTGCTGGCGGTGAAGGTTCACCACCAGTTAAAGACAATAGTGATGTAAGTGAATAATAAAACATAAATTAAATATTTCAATAAGATAATATAAACACTGAAATTTTAGGCTATATATATTTCGAGGATAACTGATGGTGGAGTTGCACAAAAAGATGGCAAGTTATTAGTTGGAGATAAAGTAATATCTGTAAGTTTATTTTTTTTCTTTTTGGATATATTTTTGATATCTACATATTTATGGTTATAACAGTTGATCCATTTTTTGACAACAAAATATATTAACAACTTATTGTTCAACATAAACCATTATAATTTATCTTCAGATTAATGGTGTTGAAATGAGAGGAGCCAAACATGAACAAGCAGTAGCTTTACTTACGGGCTTAGAAAGATTTGTTCGACTCGTTGTTGAACGTGAAATGCCACTTTCTCAAGCAAATCCAGCTACAATAGTAACTCCATCTGAGAAATCGCCTCGCGTTATTGGTGCACCTAGACCGTATACAGGTTTATATAATGCTAATAGCTATATGGCAAATAGACCAGCTTACGCTGGTTATCGTCGTTCTATGGATGCTGAGAAAACTTTATCTCCAAGTCCTACTTCAAAAACACCACCACCAATAAAATTAGACATGGTAAATGCAGCACCAAAAATGAATGGCATTGGTGATCCAGGAAATAACGTTAAAAGCGTTCCTTCTGTGCCGCTTAGTCCAACAAATAGTCAAATTTATCCACAACCTGCTCCAAGACACAGTGTAACGCAGCCAACGACAACACCAACTACTAATACTAATTCTACACCTACGTCTTCAACGGAACCTAGACCAACATCCCCGTTGGAAGATATACAGGTACCGAAGCCAATCACCAACGAGGAATTTCAGGCCATGATTCCTGCCCATTTCCTTCGACCTCCAACATCCTCACCTTCGCCAGATTCCCATCAAGGTCCTATTGTGACAGTGACAATCAAGCAACCTGACAATCTACCCGGAGATGTTAACTTTCCTCCAGCTCCTACGACAATTGGTAAAGTTACTGAAACCATCACAAAGAGTACACTCACAGAGACCGTCGTTACTAGAGTGACTGATAATCAACTGGTGCAGCCAGTTATTATTGAGGTATGTGCCTAGGTAGCTGCATGTCATACATTACATTTCTAATGTTACGTTTAATTTAATATTACATTAATAGCATTTTTTTTCTTTTTATATAGTTTTTGGGTTTATCATCCTTTGGATTATATATTTTATGTATGAATATCGTATTTTTTCATCCAATATGTTAATTTATTTATTTCACTATATCTTACTTCATACAATAAGCATTTACATACTATATAATCCATAATATAATTTCCTAATGACTTTATTATACCTCTTTTTAAAGCCATGT
Organism: Vespa mandarinia; assembly: GCF_050613455.1. NCBI lineage: Eukaryota > Metazoa > Arthropoda > Insecta > Hymenoptera > Vespidae > Vespa > Vespa mandarinia. The sequence goes on along the minus strand of NC_140811.1, from coordinate 7,695,329 downwards.
CCATTTTATATTTTTTGCAGCATCAAATTTTGTTTGTAGTTGAATGTGTAATTTTATTTATTAAGGATAAAATATGTCTGAATGTTTGCTTATATTATCTGTTTTTTTAACTTGTTTCCATGCTTTGAAGGTAATTAAGAATACAAATCTTAAAGTAAATTGAATGAAAATAAATTTCTATAATAATCTAATTTGCATGATAATTATGTATATCTAAAAAAATATAATAATTACGTATGTCGATATTATAGTTCAATTATAAAATTACATTTATATCAAATTTATAATTTTTATATAATTATATTCAAGATATGAAGAATTTTTGCATGCTTAAAATATTCATATATACAATATTACTTAGTTCGAAATACGAATGCAATGCTGAATGCTCGCATATTATTATGTCTTTTATATAACTTAAGAAATGTTTTGAATAATTGTATCAAAAAATTAGTTGGGTTTTAAGTTGGTTATATGGGCAATTTATGTGCTTCTTTAATTTATTCATACTGAGTACTTACCCTCAGACATGGAAACAGGTAAGTAAAATAAATTATTTGAAAATTTTTCTCATTATGCTTGCTAAAAAAAATGTGTGTACAAGTTGGATTCTTCACAGTTTTGTCTATAAAATCCAAATTTCTTATATTGGCCATTTTTACATAGTTAGAAACATAAAACATTCATATATAAATAGAGATGTACTGTACTTTTTATGTTTTTAAATATTCACCTTACTCCTACGTTCAGTTAATTATTAGTATTAATAAAATGTTAAAATTATTATATATATTGTGCTTATTTGTATATGAATATAAAAACAAATACAATATTCTATGTATTTGTAAAAATAAAAGAGAAATAAAACATATATTAAGCTTTGTTAAAATTCTTAATTATAAAGTAATAAATGTTTAGGATGTCGTGTTGGTGAAAGAAGGATCACTTGGATTCAGTATAATAGGAGGAACTGATCATTCCTGTACTCCATTTGGTGCAAAGGAACCAGGAATTTTTATATCTCACGTAAGTATTCATATTATATAATTATAATTATAAATATAAAAATGTATATTTTATTTGATGTACTTACAATTACTGAGAAGTATTGTTACAAGAATATAATATATGTACATGCATATATATATATATATATATATATATATATATATAATATTAGGTTGTACCTGGTGGTATAGCAGCAAAATCTGGTAAGCTTAGAATGGGTGATAGAATACTGAAGGTAAACGGGACTGATGTAACAAAAGCAACTCATCAGGAAGCTGTAATGGAACTTTTACGACCTGGAGATCAAATTGTACTTACTGTACAGCATGATCCTCTTCCAGAAAGTTATCAGGTAAGAAATAATTCAATTTTAGATATACAATGCTTACATATATGATTGGCGATTTTTCATATTATATTAGTTTATTTAATTAATAATATAATGAGAAAATTTGATATAAAAATACAAACACTTGTATTTTTATATTATATATTATTATATATTTAAATGATAAAAATGTATATGTAAATATTGCTAAATAGATCATCTTCTTAAATAATCTTTATATATAATTCATAATTGTAAATTTTATACAATTAATAAGTTATAGATATATTCATATATATTTTTAATAGTATTACAAGTTTTTTTTTGTTTTCTTTTTTTTTATTAACATCTTTTAAAAGAAGCTTACCGCTACCTTTCCATTTTTCATAGAGGTGAAACACGCTTTCCAAGTATGCTTGGATTGAGTATTTAAATTTATATCACAGTTATATTTATTTTTTATAAATCTAATTTTTCTTATTTTATAATATTGAAAAGAGAAACACTATATCTGATGTATTCTTATATATACTGGATACTTATTGTTTTTTTATTGTTGTAAAAAATATGTTTTTCTGCAGTAATTGTAACATTGCGCTTGTATGTCACATACATACATAATACATGTGTATTATACAGATGATCTTCGATTTTATTTAGCGATTTTATTTTTTTTCTTTTTTTTTTTTTTCTTTTATTATGCTTGTGCTGATAATTATTATGCCTGTAAATTGCAATGAATGGCACTCGATAGTTTACCTATTTTCCTTACTTAATGCAATTTTTTTATAATTTGTCCTACAAGCTGGTCGAAATAGAGTACATCCCTGTGACAGTAAGTACTCAATGCATTTGACCTGTTATTTTGATTTTAAATATTTTGCTTCCTCCTACACCAAGGCTGTAAACAAGCTCAGCACTGATTCACAGATGATTGCTTATGTCCAGGCAAAACTTTTTAGAGAATCATAGTGTTCTTTTTAAATGCTTCCTATGCTTTATATCATTTGTACAATCATAAATTTACTAAATATTTATATTTCATAAAAGTATAGAAAATTGCTTAAAGTCATAAAAAACGAAGTAATAAAAACCACAAATTTACATATATATGGTGCAATATTTTTATGTCTAAAAAATTGTTAAAATAAATTATAACGAAGTATAAAAACAACAAATTTACATATATATGGTATAATATTTCTATGTCTAAAAAATTGTTAAAAATATTTAATAAAATAATTATTTATATAATATATTATATAAAATATATTACAAATAAAGAAGATATTAAAAAATAATGTAAAAATAAATAATAATGTATTGTTACTTTTTAGGAATTAGTAATTATAAAAGAACCAGGAGAAAAATTGGGAATGCATATTAAAGGAGGACTTAGAGGTCAAAAAGGCAACCCCCTTGATCATACAGATGAAGGAGTTTTTATATCTAAAATTAATTCAGGTGGAGCAGCTAAAAGAGATGGAAGATTAAAGGTAAATCAGTTAAAGTTTAATAAAAGTTGTACTTCTCAAATATTTTATTATTTACATATTAAAAATACATTATTTGGACAGGTTGGCATGAGGTTACTAGAAGTAAATGGAACATCGTTATTGGGTGCAACTCATCAAGAAGCTGTAAACATTCTCCGGTGCTCAGGAAATACAATCACTTTGGTAGTTTGTAAAGGTTATGACAAAAATGAAGTTGAGTCAGTATTACCTTTATCCGATGGCAGAGATTCTAAAGAATCAAGAGTTTCACGAGAGTTTAAAGATCCACCTACAGACGACATCAAATCATTATCGCAAAGTATATCTAGCTTAGATCGTGATGATGAAGAAGCTGCAACACTTAGACAAGAACAGGAAATGAAAGCCGAGCTTGTAGCATGGGAACAAGAAGAGAGGGAGCGAGCTTTAATTGAACAAAGGGAAAAATCTACTCCTGAGAAAGTAAGTTACACTCCATTAATATCTGTTTAAAGTGCTTTTCAAAACGTATGCTTAAAAATAATTATTTTATGTTAAAGGTTCTAGATGTAGTGAGAGCAGCAGAATCTCTAGTAAATAAATCAAATAGTCCAGTTGATATGGTCGTACCACCGAAGTCCCCAAGTGGTACAAAGGATCTCAAGACTACCACGATCGTGATGAGTAAACATACATTAGCTCCACAGAATCCAACAGTAAGTATTTCATTTATAATATCTCATTTCGTTTATTGTGAACACATGAATTGAACTTTGCAATGCATGCAAAATTTAGTAGACATATCTCTAAAAATACTTGTTTATTTATATTTATTGTATCATAATATATAGCAGCATGTCTAATTGTATTAATTAATTAATAATTAGGAAATATAAATTATTCTAATTATATTAATCATAGATGTATGTTCATGTACTTTATAATATGGTAGAACGTATCCCTTTTCCTTTGATGATGTCAAAGAATATTTCTCATTTTTATATGATATATTCCTCTTATTGAGATATTAATTATACGAGTGTAGAATATATATATTATATAAATTATAAACTAAACTTACCAATTTTTTTATGACTAGATATAAGAAAAAAATCTTTGACAAAATCTACAGACACATTTTTCTTAAAATATGTCTGCATAGGGACCAAAATCTACTCATATATCTACCTCATTAATAAAGTATTTTTTTCTAATATATCATTATTAAATTATATAATGATATAACAGCATATTCATGAGAAAGAAAGTAAATCTTAAAATATTCTGCATTTGTAATAAAAATAGGGCTTACATCGGGAAAATGAGAAAGATGTATACTAATACGAATGATGGATAACATGCGATACTAAAATATGTCAAGCACTAAAGAATATCATAATCAAATCTTTTTTTAGGCTTTTTAATAATCTATACAATATTCATAAATCTTTTTATTTTTAGTTAGTAGTATTTTTTGTTTATTGCCTTATTTTTTCTTTTTTTATTGTTATTATTTTCTTGTTTTTAATTTAAATATGTAAATGTACATGTGCATACACATACACATACAAAACAAAATTTTTATGTTATTTAAAAATTACAAAAAAAAAGTACAAAGATTTAAACAACATTTTGAAAAAGTATTTACCTATCACTTATGACTGTTGAACTGCTTTGGATTTAAAATATTAAATAATCTTTTATAAAATAAAATATTCTGCTACATTTTTTATACTATTCTTTATACACTTTAATCATATGGCTATATTAGTCCAAATAAAATGAAATTAAATAATATTTATGATCTATAGTGCATTATGAAAACAGATATGTAGAAATACTATAAGCACTTTTAATGATCAACTATATGCATCGTGAAAAATCACATTTATTATACTATATATATATCATCTTATATAAGATGACATACATATTTCAATACAAATTTGTATAATATAATTATCCATGTGCACATTTATAATAACCAAATCTTCATCCTTTTTATAATACATTATAACACACACTGCTGTTGGATAATAATTTTGTTAGAATGATGATAGCATTCGATCAGCATACTAACAATTGAAAATTGTAAATTATTCATAAATGAAAAGTTTCAAAGTTTGTTAATAAAAAATATTGTATCAAGAACAAATATTTTAACAAAAACCTTACAATTGTAAAATCTATAAATCCTTACTATTGTATATTCATTCTAATTACATTACTTTTACATGGCGCATGAGTTGTACGTTTGTCAGTGTTTTTAGCGTCGCATGCTCTCCTGAGCGCCAAAACAAGACATATTTAACGTGTTTACAGACAGTGGAAGGTGATAGTGCTACTTTGGCTGCCCTCTAACAGGAGTGAGTCGTTCGACCCTCTACTCATTTTCCCTGTGTCTACGTCCATACCTCTGATTCCACAGGATTGTGCCATAATATAAATAATTCTAAGCAAATTCATGATATAAATTCATTATTCATTGTTTATTGCGTTTCCGTGTATATCATTGTTATACAATTTAACTATTGTTATTGCATTTTTTAATAATACTGCCATTATAACATTAGGAGCATTATCGAGAATCTAACTAATGGATGAATTCATTCCGTAATTGGTTTGTTGCTTTGATTATGTCAAGAGATTAAGATTTTTCTAACACTATAAAAGTGTGATATCTTCCTAAACTAAAGATTCTCATGTATATATTGGTCATTTCTTTGTTTATAGGTATCGGTTATAATGAGAAAAATATTTCTGTGATAGGTAGGCAGAAGTTAAAGCGCAGAGTGTTTCTCACTATTTTAATCAGATATTTTCTAGCAACGTTTATACACTGATTCTGAGGCTTATTTCCAATTAACTTTGAAATATTAGGTACATATGGAGTAGTGGATAGAATTTTATGGACTGACTTAGAGTTTGTGATGCTTCTGGGCTACAAAATTAAATATTCAGAAAGGTAAAAAGTTGTGATATATGAATTGGCAATTGAATTACTGAGAGTCAGTGTTCTATTAACAGAAGTAATCCATATCTCACATTATAGAATTTTATGTATCATGAACAGAAGTGATATTTTCTGAGAATTCCTTGTTAATGGTGACTATTATATGTCCAGAATGTGAACATTTGTCATACAGGACATATTTAACTTTTTTCTTAAAAACATTACACATATTTATAAAATGATCAACTAAATATGTACAGTGCAAAATATCGCACAAGTCTATATTTACAATAACACTGAGAAACTGATATATATAATCATGTGATTATATATATATAATCACATGTTACGGATATTATGCTTAATATACAGAAGTGACATTTTTATATCATTAGTAATGTAGTTTAAAAATATGAAACATTTAACATTTCAATTTGATTATTTGATATCATATTTACTATCACGGAAAAAATAAGGCAAATTAGTACAATTTCTTTCTCAAAAATGTATTAATTTAACTTATTATCTCATTAAATGGTAAATAGAAATTTTATTAAATCATTAATTCATAGAAATTTTTATAATTTTTGACAATTTGAACATTATTATCTTATAATCATAATTTGCTATAAAAAGTCTTATTTTTTATACTATAGATATTATCTTATAGTCACTAGAAAAAATGAATAGTGTTCCATCATTAGCCAGATAATGTATCCATAAATATCAATTTACAATTACATCATAAAAATCATGTACACCAAAAAAAATGAAGAGAAACGAAATTATTGTATTGTTTATAAAACATGTTGCATGTAACACTTGCATTCATTCTAAATTAAAAGTGCTAGTTCTCTACAATGTTCATTGCTACAGTAAACTCATATCATTAATGAGGTATAAATCAGTGTACTGTAATTTATAAATTTTCTATAAATGTTATATGTTGAACATAATTCTAATGGACCAGATGTTTATATATTATTACAAAGTATAAAAATAAGATATTTATCTATTAATAAAATGAAAGGATGTTAAAGCTCCAGTTGATTGATATAGAAGCACATTTGAATAATGTTTTCATATATCGATGCATAGGATGATTCTGAAAACGGTTACATTCGTTGTATTTGAATAATTAATTATAGGTAAAAGTCATATATAAATTCAAATTGATTGACATGTTAACTAACAAGCAGTTCCTGGTATTAAACTATTATTTTAAATCATTTTTAAACTTTTATATTGTTTCAGAGTATTCTATAATGCATTGATATGAGTAAAATAAAAAAGGATAGGGTACAAATATTAAGAAACTTTAGAAAAGAAAAACTGGCTTTTTCATATTAATGGAAAAGTACATAAATAAAATTATGTGCAAAGCTGCATTAATTGTTGCAATAATAGTACAATGAAATCACACACTAAAGGAACAAGAAAAAACAAACATAAAACGAATAGATTTGAAACTGATTCCTTTTTAATTCTGACATAGATTTTGTATGACATGTAGTGTCAAAAATAAATCTGTTTCTAAAATATAATGATGAACTTTCTGATTGTACCAAATTATTTATGAAATGCAATTACATATTGCAATATATAAAAAGACTTGTAAAATAGCATTATATTATTTTGTCTATTATAAATATATAGCATATAGTTTATTTGAATGCACACACTATAATTACTTTAGTTGTAAAAAAGCATACATGCACAATTTTATTAATATTTGAAGATTTTTTTTTTACGAAAAATTTTTATTCGATGAAAATAATTTTTTTTTGTATATTTTCTCACAATTTTCGTAATATGCACGTATATTTATAATTGTAGAAATATAAATCTGATTTTGTAATATATTCTAAATTTCATCTTTTTTAACATAGTATTTTCATTAGATTTATCTTATCATATCTTTATTACATTATATCAACGATACTAATATGATTTTGGTCTTATTTATTCAGTGGAAAGAAAAAATTGGAGCACCAATGGATTGTTCTTCAACAAAATCTCCGGTCTCTACTCTTACTACAACTGCAAATTTCAATCGTTCTGCTTCTACCCAAACATTACCTTCCCCAAAAAAGAAGAATTTTACAGTACCTAAACGTAGCATTACATTTGCTGATCTTCCACCAGTTTCTAAAGAAAGCACGGTTGGTGTTCCCTTTTCGCCCACTGTAAAATTTAAATCAATATCCAAAGAGTTATTCCCATCCATGCATGAAACGTTTCTTACACAATCTCAAATATCTTCCTATCCAAAAAAAACTTATCAAAACCCAGTACAAAATACACAACCACGTTTTCAACTTCCTCCTACACCTATGACTGCTCCTGAATATGTGGGGAAATTAAGTTCTTCAACTTGCTTTAACAAACGACAGATAGCACGCTCTGTTGATGGAAAGGTTCAGGTTGAGGTGGGTTTTGCAAGCATGTGTAATTAAAATTACTGTACTGCTCTAATTATAAAATATTATAAGGGATATGTTTCATTTACCATCAGTTTATTGCATCAAATTTCGTTTGAAATTTATGGCAATATTAAAAAAGATATATACATTATAAAATTAATAATTTATATAATAATAGAACTTTTTGTTTATTAAAGATTTAAAAAAATTATAGCATAAAAATATTCTTAATTTAATATGCCATGTATAATAATATATACGATCAATAATTTTAGTTTTAAATGATAATCTCTAATTATTAAAATTTTTTATTAATTTTTTTATTATAATTTTTTATATGTATTTTTAAAGTAATATAATATTGTTATTTTTTGTTTTTATTCACATAAATTTTATGAACAGCTTTCACCAACATCATCTCCATCACCGTCACCAGTAAAAATGTCAGTCAGTGATAAGAAGAAATTGTTTGAAAGTGCCATGGAAGAACATCTTAAACCTTCTCCTAAACCAGGTAAAAGAATACTTGGAAAATTATAGAGCAAAGTTTATATTCCTATTAAAATATTCTAATGAAGTTAAACATTTAAAAATTTCATTTATATTTCAGAAAAAGTATTTAGCTTTTTAAGTCAAGATGAAGTTGAAAAGATGAAACAAGAAGAAGGTAATACAAATTATGTAAAATAATTATTCATTTAATAATATTCTTTAATTGTTATTGTAAATTGCATATTCTTTAATTATAGAAAAAAAAATTGCAACGTTAACAAGAGATGAATTAAAATCATGGGCCCAACTGGATGAAAATGAAGGTCTTGAAGATTTGGAAGATACAATAGATCAGGATGACAGGCGCCCTAAGTAAGCCATATACTGTATCCATTCTTCGCATCTTCACGTTATGTTTTCATCTACTCTAGTCTGTGTATGAAACATCTAACGTTGAACAAAAAATTTTAATTATTTATCATTATCATTTTTCATTCAAACTACATACAGTAGCAAACTCTTGTTCTATTATATAGACTTTGCACTTTTTAGCACTTAGTGAAGAGGCAGTATTTGCTGCTTATTTTTAAGAATTACATACATTTCTAAAGTATACGAAAGCACATGCACGCATATACACGCATATAATGCACCATTTTCAAAAAACCTATTTCATACTTGATTTATTACACTTGTATATAAAAATACGAAGTATTATTATTATTATTATTATTATTATTATTATTATTATTATTATTATTATTATTATTATTATTATATTAATATTGTTGTTGTTGTTATTATTACTATTATTATTATTATTATTATTATTATTATTATTATTATTATTATTATTATTATTATTATTATTATTATTATTATTATTATTATCATTATTATTATTATTATTATAATACACTCACATTTATCATAGAACAATGTAAGCTGGTAATATCATTTATCTTATAAGTATTAAAAAATAGACAGTTACTTCTTCAGTCACGCCATTCTTAAACTACACTGTAAGGATTTTTAAAAATCAATCTTTATAGTTAAATTTTTTTACATACATTATAAAATTTTTCTTACAATGGTAATAATAATAGAAAATGTAGGATTACACAACAATTAATTTACCTTATGACGAATGTATAATCGTTTTATATTACATCTAAGAGTACCACCTGTTTGACATAAAGAATATCATTAACCTTATTTTGTATATGTTTGTATACTTTAAGAGCTTAAATTGTTGCATGCTTTAAAAGACATAATTACAGTACAATCGTATTCCAATTAGATAATGCTTCTTAAATAATGAGGCATATTGGCTTATGAGCTTAGAGATTACTATAGCAAATATTGTATCTAGGCAGATAAAATATTGCTTGCACTCACTGAAGGAATTAGTAAAAATCAAATTATAATGCATACTTCACTAAAGATAATAGAGGGAAGATGGGTTACAATTTCATGTATGCCTTGATCATAAGAAGCATGCTTAGGCAGTTTATTTTGTGCAATAAGAATATAGTTGAGAGATTCTGCATAATGAATTAACAATAATAATCGTATAATTACGATAAATTATATCATGTTAATTGAATTATATTTACTAAACATAATTCTTCTTCAATGCTACTTCAGAATATAATAATTACTGCCCAGAATCTATCAGTTCTTGATAATTTGAATTTTAATTATAAATACATCTTATCTGCTGTAATATGACCAGCAGACTAGTTTTTTAATTTTTAAATATTTGTAAATATGTAGTGTATATTTTCTCTTGCCTTTGTACCGTTCATTGCTTTTGTAATTTTTTTTTCTTTTTGTATAAATAAACATTAGAATATTCAGACACGAATGTAATTTGTCAGCATGCATGCTCATTACCTTACAGTAGCAGACTGAGTTCGCGAAGTTCGGTCACTCTTCTGCAGAATGTTCCGAGCACAGTGAGGACAGCAAAGGCAGAACGTCGATTGAAGGAGAGAATGATACAAGAGGTATTACACAATACCATTGTAATGTTTATTTGTGTAATATTATTTTTTATTATATGATTATAATAAAGAATAACATTTTATTTATTCTGTAACAATGCATATGTTAAGTTTAAAGTATACATTCTTTTTTTATCTGTAGGGCTTGATTTCTGATGAAGATGAAGAAAGTCATTTGACTCCTGCTGAACAACGAGCTCTACGAGCAGAAAAACGTGCTGCATGGCGGCAAGCTCGTTTAAAATCGCTTGAACAGGTATAACAGTGATGTTTTATATAGATCTTTATATTTTATCAAAAATTAGAAGTTGGACAAATGGTCGTAACATTAGTAATATATATTTGTAATACATTGAGTACAAAAATTTATTTATAGGATGCCCTTCAGGCTCAAATAGTTATTAAAAAAATGAGCGAAATGATGGACACAACGGATAAGGCAGAAACATTGGAGGATAGGACAGATGCGGATCATATTTCTGATCAAGAAAAGATTACTGAAGTAAGCATTGGAAATAAGATAGCTTTAACAATTGCAGTATCTAATACTACAGTATTTAACCCCCTTTAGCTATACTATTAGTTGTGTATTAACTTGGTTATTTACTAATTGCTCTTATGTGCTCATGCTTCTAACAATTTAATTGTGAGATACAATGGTCATGTTACTACAGTGGTATCTCGTTTGTCTTACTACCATAGTTCACTACGTTACGGCCATCTAGCGCAGATTTTCCTAAACTTGCTGTGCGCAGCAAAGTGGGTCCTCCTAAAGAAATACGTGAATCTGAGAAAATAGTGGACGAGAAGGTCACTCGCCGTACTGAAGAATATGTGGATGAAGTGACAGGTGAACGTCGTGTACGAACAGTCGAATACGTCGAGAAGCTAATTGAGCGACAGGTACTATGATTCTAAATTTCGCACAGAATTCATGCACCAAAGTTATTTTATATACCATTGGACAAAAACGATGGGCACAATATCTTTAGAGCACTATCTTTTTAGTCATGTTTTATTATAAATATAAAAATTGATATCAAATAAAAAGATGAAAGGTAGATGATAGATAAATAACTGGATTCACTGATTCATATCTCTATAACTATGTGCCTACAGACAAACTATGAAAACATTTGAATTTAATATTCGGATGATTCTACACACATGCATGCCTTTGAATGTTAAGCTTAAGCATATAACACATAAGGGGTAACAGTAGTTAATCTTTCTATTTGCTGTTCCAAGAAACCAACTCTCACTCTGGATTTACAACCTGCACCACCTTGAGCAAATGATTTCATTTCCACAGATCACTAACAATATCTTCTCATACTATTGGTAATGCTCGTTTAGTTTTCTTATATAACACCTTACTAATTTAATTGTTAACATATGTGTTTCTTCTTTAGTTGCTTATTATAATCATTATTAGTATTATTTATATTGTTTTTTTTATAAAAATACTAATGCGAAATTGTTTTATATATTAAATGTTTTATGTTATATTTATTTATAATTTGTTTTATTAGAATATTATTTATTTATTGGATTTGTCTATCTTAGAATGTTGTTCTTATCTACTACATTTTGATTTTATACCTGATTTTGTATACTATCAAGAATAATTTATGCATCAATGTTTTACAATAAATATATTTGTATAAATAGGTTGAAACTTTGAGAGAAAAAATTATATCATTGGAATTAAGTAATGCTGAAGATGAAGTAGAAAGTATAACTGGCACTGGAGCAAGTGATGCTGAAAGTGAAAATGAGGAACTTGCAAGCCAGCGTTCTGGTATAGATATGCTTCAAAAAAAAGCTGATTCTCTTACTTCAGCAAGTGTAACTGAAGGTGCTGCATCTAAACAAAACACAAATATTATTGTTACTATGACGAAGAAAAAAAAACGAAAACAAAGTCGAAAAAAAAATCGACATTGAAAAAAAAATAGTAGGCTAAATTATTAATATTAAACTTTTACAAAGTTTGTTTAAAAAAAGACAAAACAGTTATCATTGTACTATAATATTATTTTTCAAGTATTTCATATACACAATTTTTTAATCTCATACAATTAGATCATATATATATAATCCAACGATTCCTGACTTATTAACGTGTAATTTTTCATATCAATTATAAATTCATAATTTATAACAATAAATTTATAACAACTTCAATGTGATTGCATAAATTAATTCAATTAAATTTTATTATTTTTCTTATTTTTGTCGCTAATAATCTAAGCAATTATTATAATTCTAATTACTTTAAGCTCAGGAATCGCTGGTATAATTTACCATGCGATTTATTTTATGGCGCCTTTAACATATTTTTTATTCTAATAATATGCAATATTTGTACACGATTGATAAATTTCGTGTAATATCTCAATGTAATCTTATCTTTATATATACATATATTTTAATCATATATAATTAAATGCCATTACAATTATATTTATTGATACGTATCGTCTAAACGTATCATTGTTAATATAAAATGCCAAGAATTTACAAAAATAAGTTAATATAATTCATTAGGTGCATCGATCATACGCAAACGTATTTTCATTGTTAATAAATTATATTCATATGATCCAAAAAAGGAAATTTTTGCTACTTTTTTATACAACTATTAATTATAATTACATACTTATATGTAAACAAATGATTAGCAATCTAGATTTAAAAAATCTGGTGCATTTTTATAGAAGGTTCTTTGTATACAATATACATAAATCAATGAGAATATGTGCATATATTATTAACAACATTGATTTACAGTTCATTATTCTGATTTATAGGAATAAAGACCTATATTGAAATTTATTAATGTTTAAAAAAAATAAATACATATATAGATATACAAAAGAAACCAAATTAAAGTTTGCAATTAGTATTTCAAATACATTAATATTATTTTGATTTAAAAGAATATTATTAATTCAATTCAAATTATTCTTTACATTTATAAATGTAATACATTCCATTGTCAAATGTGCTGAAAATCAATGCAATATGATAAAATACTGACTAATGTACTGCTATTAACTATACTTTATTTTTGATACAAAATTCATATTCTAAATTTGCAGGTCCACATAGTTTAAACGTAACTACACATTTTCTTATATTTATTTACTTGATAATATATGTGTAATTACAACAATTTCGTATCAGTGGTATTTATTTACAGTCATTAGATAGGTATATAACGAACTTCTCAATTTTGCACATTTCATATGCTTGAATAATGTTCAAGTTTATTATACGTAATAAAATAAAAATGGTTAAAAAAAGATTATAAATCACATATCACATAATGTGATTTATATAAAATATTTTATTTATTTAAATGTAATATAAGTAGATTATATTTACAAATTATATGCGTTCATTTTAAATAATTTTACAAAACATATATATTTCAAATATATACTAAATTGAAATTTAATATAAAAAAATTGTAACATTTACTCTTAGATTTGATATTCTTAGAATTGAGTATTTTAATTTCAAACTTTAGTTCAGTTTTATATATAATGAGTTTTATTAGTAGACTAATAAATAAGTAATGCTTATTTATAATTTAAATCATGTAAATTATATATATGCAAATATGATAATTATGTATACTTCGTGGTATAAACATATAAAATATGATATATTTTTATGTTTATTACTTCTGTCTTATAAATTTATTTTCAAAACAGTATTTAAAATATATTAAGAATTGAAAAGTAGAATAATATAAATCCATTAATAAGACAAAATTTCTTTAGTTTTATAATTATTCAAATTCTATAAATTTGATAAAATTAATTATAAATGTATGAAATAAAAATACAATTAGTATTATTTACACTGTTACTGGTATTAAATTGTAAATTGTAGAATTAATGCAACAGCTATAAACAAAAAGTAAAATTTTTTCATAATGGAAATATTATTTAGTATTGTTTATACTTATTATTTTTAAATTCAATTACTTAAATCGCTAATATATATTTTATATTAATACAGATTATTATTAATATAAGCAAAAATATGTGTGCAAATAACAGAAATGAATACTATAAATAATGAGTGCAAGTGCGATTAAGAATAAGGGACCAATGAAAAATTCATTTATCAATTGAACTGAGTGTAAATCTGAATATTGTTCCTTCATTATTACCTTTAAAAATAATGAACCATTTTTACTGTATTATTGTTTAAGTGCCAATTCTTAAAAATGTATCTAGAATAATTTAGAAAGAGCCTATACAATTATGCGTATTATCTATCAATGATGCATATTAAGGAGTTTAATAGTATTAACAGTGCATCTATGGAATCTCAAAAATAAAAATAACTGTCATTCCTTTAAGTACTTACACAATAAAATAAACAGTTTTTAATATGAATGTGCTATTCATATCTACAAAGGACAACTTGGTTTTTTAAATGTATGATGTAAAAACGATCTGAAATTAATGATATACATTTCTATATTATATGATATGGTTTATTCATGTGATAATTTTTGTTGTCAATTACAATTAAATTATACGATGAAAAAATTGGCAATCTAATAAAAAATCCTATAGTTCAATATTTTTTAACAGTAAAATATTTGAAGAAGGAACAAACCAAGAGAATGTTTTAACAAGTTTTCAACAAAAATGTTATAATAATTTTAGTTTTTGTAAACGTAATATCTCAAAGTAATACTTTTGTCAAACTTTATATTCTGTTTTAACAAATGAATACAATTCAACAGATTTATTTATACAAATAAAGTATGACTATAGTTAAATGTTAGTTATTATTTTAACATTACGTTTACGGAACCCGTCTATTTGACGGATTCCAAACTTCAAAATGAAATATCCAAAAAACCATAGCATTAATTTTAACCATTTTGCATCGTAAATTAATCATTTCATCCAAAGAATTTATACACACAATTTTTTTCTTAAGCCTTCTAATTTTTTAAATTTGTATGTAGTATACTTATCTCTACGAAACCCGTCAAATTGATAAAAAAAACGGATTGTATGGCCTGAGTTTTTATTTTTGTTTTCAACGAAATCACTTATACTTATCGCCGAAAAAACCTCTAAAACAAGAGGCGATCTTCAGTATGATTGTTGCAGTGACAGAGTAAGAACGTTTTTCAAAGACAGTGTGCAAAAATTTCATTTATTGTAGACAGTTTCCATTTATTATAAGTATTTACAATAAGGTAATTGAATTTAGGCACAGTATTTTTTTATTTTTACCAATCCTCCTTTTCTAGCAATCATAAGAAAATCCAGAAGATATAATAAGATATTGAACAAAATTGTCAACAGCAATGAAGATTATTCTGAGGATACCTTCGAAGAAGATCAGTATGAATTAGGCCAAACCGAAGATGAGAGTAAAGTTTTAAATACATTGAAAGTGGAGAGATAGAAGGATCTTCGGATAGTGAAGAGAAAAACTTCTTGAAAGTGTGTCGTAACACGAAAAGGATACATATTTTTTCTAGTACTGACTCCGAGGATGAGAGGACGAGCATTCCAAGCACATTCCAAAATGTAATGGGCGAAATTAAAATTGCAGTTAATGAGACACAGTGGATAAAACTGAAAGTAGGCGGATCTGGGGGTAGGACGCTCGTTCGTATGATATTCAAGGATATCACAGGGGCTACTGGCTACGCCAAGAAAAATATTATGTTGGGTTGTGTAACTAGTGCTTTCAAATTGATAATTGATAGACACATAATGGAACACATAAAATATTCCACTGAAACGGAGATACATCGAGTTTTTAAAAGATTGGACAATCTCAGTTACTATGTTACGTAGTTTTCTAGGAATTATATATGCCCAGGACGCATATGAAGTGAGATCATTGAAAGGTTCTTATCTATGTTGAAAAAATGGGGACCCACTTTCTTCGCAAACACAATAAGCAGAGATAAATTTACAGAAATTCTGAGATTCATATGCTTGGCAAAAAAAAACAATGATCCGAAAGATTACAAACAGATAAATTTGCGTTGATATCCGAAATATAGAGCAGATATATAACTAATAGCCATGCTTGTTATAAGCCATATAAAAATATCTCAATAGATGAACAGTTATTTCCAATGAAAGCCCGACTCAGATTTACGCAATATATGCCGAATAAACTTCATAAATTTGGCATTAAATTTTGGTTAACAGTTGACGTCCAAACAAAATATATTTTGATTAGTTTCTCTTATATGGGGAAAAATGAAACTCGATGCTCAAAATCGTTGGGCAAGTTTGTAACATTAAAATTAGCCGAACTATATCTATAACAAGGCAGAAATATAACGACAGACAATTTCTTTACAAGCATCTCGCTAGTTAAAAAATTGCTTGCAAAAAACAACCTTGGTTGGGACCATCCGGTCTAACAAAAGAGAACTGCCAAAACCAGCGAATGAAAAAAAGGACAAGATGACTTAGTTTTCCTCACACTTATATAAATCAGAAAATTGCACGCTTACTGTGTATAAAAGTAAACCTAACGTAAAAGTCCTCCTTCTAAGTAACAAGCATACAGATGTACAAGTAGAAGACAATTATAAACGTCAACAGAAACCATTACTTTTTATAATAAAACAAAGTTTGGTGTGGACATCGCTGACCAGATGGCACGCAAATGTAGTGTGAAAGCAGGGAGTTTCCGATGTCCCCTTTAATTTTTTTTCAATATTTTAGATTTGGCAGCGATAAACGCATGGATATTATATAAAAAGTGCACCAGATCGAAAATATCCAGAAAGGAGTTCATATTTTGTTTAGCCGAGGAATTAGCTGGAAAAGACAAGGAGAACATTTGCCAAAGATCAGTCTTCATTTCTGTTAACGTTAGAATTTCTATTATCTTCATTTTCTATTAACGTTAGAAGTGCGAAAAAGTTGCCAAATGGACTACTGCAAAAAAAATAGAAGCAATAATTGTATATATTGTAAAAAGATCGTATGTGGAAAATGCACAAATAAAATTCAGTATATTTGTAAAAAATGTGCTCAATAAATATAAGTAGCCTATATCGTTAATATTATTGTTATCATTTCCGTGATAATTTAAAAAAAAAAGGCTTTTTACTTATTAATAATTTATTTATATGTAAAGCTTAATATTGTTCAATTCAGACTTAATTTGAATAAATCAATTTTTTAAAGAAAATGCGTATTTTCGTTTACCTGTTAATATGACGGGTGTTCGTAGAGATAGGTATATAAGAAATGCCTGTAAACCTACATTAAATGCTACAAAATAATAGAAGAAATTAGTAAAATTCATTATTAAATACATTATATCAAAGTATATTTATAAAGATAGTATTTTCTAATGAAAAATTTGTATTTTATAATAATATAATATTACGTAAACGAATTTGTAAACACAGTATCAAAGGTGGAAAAACCTATCAAGAAATGATTTGTATTTATCATAATATAAACAATTATCTTATTTTAAATATTTATATTTAAAAATATATTATCTCACAATATCTTTAATGAAACAAATCAGTTATCAACCATTTCGCGAAAAAAGTGCACTATATATATTTTTCTTTAATTAATTATATTTCATTTCATAATATACCATTAAATCTAATATATATACCCATTATTTTATGTTTCTATTTGTATCTTACCTTATTAATATTTAGATCATATTGCATTGATTATAACAGATAACAAAAAACGATTTGTTCTTTGTATAGTTATTATTTATTTTTTTGGCGCTATAATACCTTCCAATTGAGTCTAAAAAAGATAACATAATATAATAAATATATAAAATATGCAATATAAGATATTCAATTACCTTCAATTGCAAATTTGTTTTTTTAAGAAATTGAATTTCTTCTGTGTATTTTTTTTCCTCTGCTTCTTTTAATTCTGCAGATCTTTTTTCTGCTAGATCGAATTTGTGCCTCAATTCTGTGAGTGCATTTTCTAATTCTGTTTTTTGTTGGCGTAATTCATCCGCTATTGCAACTAAATCTTCTTTACCTTGCTCAGCCTAATATATAATAATGTGATTATACAAAATTAAACAATTTAATATTAAAACAATTACCTGAAGAGCTTTACGCATTCCAAATGCAATACTACTCTGATATAGAGTTTGATAAGCAGCCAAAGTCATTTTGATTTCATCTCTTACTCTAAGTAATAGCAAACCACGTTCTGCACAATTTATAGTAACTTGTCGTATCAATTCATCTGAAATATTCTGTTTTACTACTTTATTATTTTTCTCTAATTGAAACAATAAAAACATACCGAAACATTGTGTATAAAGTTCTCTGCGTACAGGGCAAATTCCAGTTTCTCTTGCTTGTCGCTGTTGCAATTTCATATCAAGTTGTTCTTGTAGATTAATAACATCCAATCTTGTAGCAGGAGTACTTGAAACCTTGTATAACAAATTTATAAATACAGCATTATACTTACTGTGAAAATGCTCCCCTCAAAAAAATATTACATGATAACTAAATCTCTGTATACTTGCTGTGTCCATATTTGTCCATCTTTTTCCCATTCTTTAGGTGGTAAAATTCCATTTAAAATTTCAACAGTTTCAAGACGTACATCAGCTGTAGGAGGGGTTGTTTGAACTTTACAAGTAGTAGTACTTACTTTACCCAACATTAACTCTTTACGTATCTGATTAAAAATATATTTGGATAAATCGAAATATTATTTTATTTGTTATATTTTCGTATGAAAATATGTTTGTCTTAAAATATTTATTTCATATTATATTTTGTCTTACGTATAGAAATATATAAAATGTGTATATTAATACAAAGAAATTTTTATTACCTTTTCTGGATGAGTTGTAACCAAAGTAGGATTGTCATATTTGACAAGAGTATCTACAGCAAGAATAATACGTTCTTTAACTGATGTTGCCATTGTAATTATGTAATAAAATTAATGCTTCCTCAATTGTAATTATAAAGATTATAATTTATAACTTTTCCTTAATATAGCATCAAATATATTGATAACAGAAATATACATATAAATAGATAGCATAAGAAAACCATCTCCATAGAAACACTTGTGTTAATCAATGAATATATCCACATTTAAAATTACGGTAATAATATCTACATTTCAATAATTAGGCAATATAATAATAAAAAGTTTACTATACAACAAAATACATATTTATTTTTGAAAAATTGTTATTTACGATATATCACATATATATATATATATATATATATATATATATATATATATATATATATGAGTATATAAACAATACATCTAAATTACAAGTTAAAATTTTACAATATAACAGATATAAACTTCTATTAATCGGATATTCATATACTTATCATAGGTTCGTTGGTATTTGTTCAAACAATCATTAAAAACAAATATCGCAGAAATTATTAAAAAATCTTATAAAAATTATAACTCAGTATGTTTTTGCATAATTTTTGCCTCAAGATCCATATGAAGCTTTTGAACTGTCCTAGCATGTTTCTTTATATGTTGTTGTGAAGTAGAATTATCCAAATCATATGATTTTCCTTTGCGTGCAGCTTCGAGAGCTGCTTCAGTATGAAGATGTCTTAATTTGAGTAATCGTGATTCATAATGTAAAAGTTCTTCCTAAAGAATAGCAAATTTATTAGATTTTCAGTACTTATCATAAGCATACAAAATATATTTAAAATTAACATGAATAAATCATCATTTCATATAGATACATTAAGGGAATAAAAAAACAATACTATTGTAAAAGATAAATAATAAATTTAAAGAAAAATTTCTGTCTTATTCTATTCGTGTCTATTCTACCTTAAGAGAAGCAAGTTCATTAGGTGGAAATTTAGCTTCCAATGCAACTCTCCAAAGTCCTTGCACTTTTGGTTCTATAAATTCCTTATGATTAGGTCCTTTAGCTGTTAATCTATCCAAACGATCATAACCATTTCTAAGCTCTAAATGTTTTTCTCTAAAATAAATTTAACAAAGTTAAGTATAAATTTATTCAAGTTAAGAAATTTTTTACAATACTTACCTAAGCAAATTTGCTTTTCCTAAATAATCTAACTTTTTTCCAGGTACATTATTATTTGATAATTGTTCTTCCTCTTCTAACACATTCCAGCTGTCTGGCTTTTCTAATAAGCTATCTACAAGATATGTATATACAATATATAATAAATATTCACATGGAAAAAAAACAAAACATTAATATGTAATAAAATACGAACTCTCATGTACTTCAGAATCTCCAGCTTCTATATCTTTTAATAAACTCATATACTCATCTACTTTTTCTTGATGATGTTCAAACTCTTCTTTTAATGTGTTAAGTTCTTCATCTGAAATACATAATAAAATTAAATTATAGTACTATTTGATTATACTTCAATAAAATAATAATTAAGTAGTTATAAAAATGTCTTAATATCATTTCTATTATTTAAGACAAATATTATAAAATATACATACAAGTAAAGCCAGCTAATTCAGCTTTAGCCCAAAGCTTATTCAATTTTGAATCTTTAAATACATCCTTAGCAACATAATTGCTACCATCATTAAGTGCTTTATATTTCTTAAGTAACATTGGATCTTCTGTATCAGAAAAGTGTTCTAACAAATCATATGTACTCATAATACCTTAAAAACAAAATATAATAAATTATATATTATAATAATGCCATACCTCAATATTATATATTTGAAAATAAGAGTATTTGACACAAAATTACCAATTAATTTCTTTCTCAACCTTGCTTCTTCTAAACCATCTGAATCCTTCTCTTCAGATTTATAATGTTTAAATGCTAATTCTTCTTTATCATGGATTTTTAGGTCACTAAATAGCGATTGTAATTTAACATCTGTCAAACGCTACATAAAAAAATAAATTATTTAAAGTAAAAAATCTTTCTTTTTTTATAAAAATAATATAATTTTTTTAATACTAACGTTTTTTGCTTTTACCCAAAGTATATTCAATTTTGACATTCGAAATGGTTTATCTAATTCTCGTAATGACATGGGAAATTCCAAAATATCTTCAACCTTAGGGTTATTTGCTTTAGCAGAATATTTGTTCAGTGCTGTACTTGTATGCATTAGTATAAAACAAAAACTTAATAAAAAAAGTCTGTGTTTAGCAGACACAATCATCTTGCATGAATTGTTTTTTAGATTAAAATTGTATAATATTATCACTTCAAAATATCTCAGATTTTTTATAAATACACCAATTAGAAAACTATTTGAAATGCAATTTATATATATAACGTTATTTATACATAAACTTAGACATTCACTTCACTGCAATATCAATCTATATCATTCTGTATTATCCTGTTTCATCCTCATACGTTTTATCGTAAGAAAATACCTACATATACATTCATTCGTCATGTATGTGATTTATACATTACTTAACCGAAAAGGAATCGTATATGTATCGCTAACGGCCAGGAAACAAAATATCTTTGTTATATGTAAGATATATACTACAGCAGACAAATTACTAAAGATTAAGTACAAATTCCTAGCAAAGAAATTACTAGCTGTTGAGTATTGTGATTGCAATATTACAATTGTTAGTACGGGAATTTGTATTATTTTGTTTTTAATCTTCCCTCCTACGGAGTAAACATAATATTTTTGATATATTTTATTAAAATATTAATTTTATTGTTGCAATCTCGAATATGTCAAACTAAATTGTACGTATTTACTCGGTATTATTGACAACTAATATACCGACAGAAAAGAAATTTTTGTGCCATCTAGCTATTCAAGAAACATACTAAAATACCAACAAAAATAGCGCCATATTTAAATTGCATAATAAGATTTAATTACCAAAATCAAATATAATTAAAATCCGAATCGATTAACATATTAGAATCTAAAATCTGTACATGTTTAGATAATGCATTAAGTATTACACGTATTGCTTGATGTTGATAAATTTGATTTTTGTTATATAGTTTTCAGTTTATCATTATCAGAAATTTGTTATGCAATAAGAAAATTATAGAAAAGTAAATAACATTTTTATTTAATTTTATTAAAAAAATGTTCATTATTACAATAAAATTAAAATAACTTCCCTTATACTTTGAAAATATCCATGTTGAAAACAGCATTGAAGTATCACAAAAGTTGTTCAATACCATTTTAGGATCAAAGTAAAGAACTATGCATAACACAATGCACATTAATTTTAATGAATCAGTGAACTTATCATACTAAAAAATTAATTGAATTATTAATATAAGTAAAATTTGTATAATATATATAAAGAAAATTAAATATACAAACTTACCCATATAAATAATAGAAAAACGACAAAAGATATAAGGCTAACTTCACCCATCCTTCTCGTTGGTACATAGCCAAGTCATGAGCATTTAATATACTGGTTGGATCATATAAGCCAGGTCCTGTCATTACAGGTCTATTTGAATATTTCCATACATGGTATGCTATTAATGGAATATTAAGGCATAATGAAAACCACTGTTCACTTATTAGAAATAAAAAATTTATCAAAATATGTAGAGCATATTCTGGAAGAACTAACTGAAATAGAAATGAATAATAATTAATAAATTGAACAGAATCATAACTTCTAAATAAACTAATAAAGTATATAGTTTACCGGATTTAAACTATTACACTGATCAATTGGATTTTTCTGTCCAGATTGAAGTTCATCAAATGCAATAACCTAAAAAAGTTCATTATTTAATTGTAGAAGTTATTAAAATATTTTTCTTAGGTTATGATCAAATAAGATTGGTTTAAAGTCTAAGCTCATGCTATAAAAATTTTTCATATAACATATATTCTCAATTATACTAAATCACACATACATGAAATATTACAAAGAATATTAAAAATGCATCTATAATTAAAGCTAAAATGTATGAAAAAGCAGCCAAACTGAATGCCATTGTGAATTCGATTTCTCTTGACGTTCAGCAAGTCCATATAAAAGCACAAGTTACTATACAATGAATTTCATAAATCGATTAATTGCGCGGGAAAGTTCAATGTAGATACTTAAAATGATTGTAATGTTGGAGTAAATTGTAAATTTTATTTAAGACATATTATATAAATAATTATACTTTATTATATGTTTTTAGATCATATTGTCCAAGTTGTAAAATTGATTAATAAATTTGTTAAATTAGAATAAATAATTTAAATTTTAAAAAACAAAAAAAATTAATTGATTGTAAAATAACAATTATGAATATTGTTAATAATGACAATTAAATATTCGGATATTTTTTATTAGTCTTTGAATCCTTTTTTATTTTGCAAATATTAACTTGTAATTCATAGAAATAGATAACAAGTAATAAATACAAAAGTGAATATTGAAATTAAATATTTTTTTTTATTACTTTTAAAATAAAAAGGAAATAAACAAAAAATATCACAGAAAATTTAAATTCAATTATGTACAAATAATATATTACTAAAATATTATATTATCACAATAATAGATAATATTTGAATTAGACTAGATCTTCAATTGTATTGTATACAATTGTATTGTATACAATTTTAGGCACAACCACCATACGATTTATTATACATAATTTTACTCTATAGTTAAAAATAAATATGAATGTGTTAGCTTATTTAAAACGCTTATAAATAAATAATATTAAAAGTTTACTATTTCTTATTTGTAATTTTAACCTGTTTGAGTTTTTTTTTGTTTATACTGATTATTTATATATTTTATATAGTTCTGTTTATATCTGATGCTCCATAAGAATGATCTATATTGGAATTTCTGGACATTAATCGTTCTGCATCTCTTATATTTGAATGTGAAATTGAGCTAGCAATTAACTCTCTCTTTGGTCTTAAAATGTGTCTAATGTTATTGTAGCTAATATCTATTAATTTAAAAGCATTCAATAAAAATATTGCTATTATAATCGTAAAAAAACCGCATAAAGATCCTGCAATATCCTCAATTTTCATATTATGCCATTCTCTAAATAATATTGCTGATGCTACTATAACTAATGTTGTGAAACATACATAATAAATTGGCATAACAATAGTGGTATCAAATAAATCTAATGATTTATTTAAATAATTCATTTGTAATGTAACGCAAAGAATAACACTAAAGAGAAATACCCATGTCAACGAATTAGAAAAAGCACCAAAAAGTGACATAGTTTCTTTCAATGCTAATCCTATTCCTTTACAGCTCATTACTGTTAATGAGCCTACAGATGAGCATAAAAATATATATACAATTACATTCTGCTTTCCATATACAGGACCAAAATAAAAGATTATAACCAAAGTACACAATATTACAATCAAAACATAACTAATAAAGCCTGGTGCTTTAATTTTTTCTAGAAGATCATCCAAGCTATTAACTTCTTCTTCTTTTGGTGAATGAAGTATTATTATTGTTGAACCCAGAATACATAAGAAACATCCAATCTGTATAAAATATTATGTTTAATATATAATTTGTTATTTTTTTATTACATTTCTTTACCTTTCCCAGTAAGTTAAGTTTTTCATTAAGATACTTTGATGCCAAAATTGTAGATACTAAAACACTTAGAGCACCCAGTGGTGTAATTAGAGAAGCAGGGGCAAATGCGTATGCAGTAAAATTTGCAGCTTCTCCTACACCCACTATAATACAAAAATATTAAATATTAAAAATAAAATAATTATAAATACAATCTTCCTAATTTTAGATTTCATTAAAATATATTTACTTGAAATCAAACCAGCCCACCATATCCATTCTTTAAGGTATCCAAAACCCCCACAAGAAGCTCGTAATCCTCCATATCTTTGAAGTCGAATCAAAGCTATTTTTTTAATGATAAAACTTGCACCTACAAGAATAAACTTGTATGATTTACAATAACAAAATATATTTTATTTTATTTTAATTTTTATAATTAACATGCACAAATAATATACATTAAATTGATATATTTTTAACCTATAAACACACTAGAAGAGATAGCTAATCCTAAACCGATGTAAAAATCCGTATTATTATCAGACGTTTTAATTACAATTTCAGTAGATGTATACATGTTTCAATATAATTATTTAACTATATTTACAATCATACTAAAAATACATATTTTCTTATATTTAAAAAATTTATTCTTTGCAATACTGATATATAAAATACTATATTTTTGAAATATTGGCTATAACGTTAATAACATATGCACGATCTCGAAAATACTTGACAGTGCAATAAGCTTAAATAACATTGTCAAAATTTATTTTGTATGCTTATATCCTAAAAATTTACGAATTGACATAAAACTCTGATAAGAAGACTGATAAGAACTGTAATGATTAGAATCAGCTAAAATAGATATAACCATCGACTATGTAACTTGTAAAGCTTTGTAAACGTAGAAAAAATAGTTCATGTTGATAGCTACCTAGAATAGAGATATGCATATCTATTAAATATTTTGTTTATGTTCACATTTATGTGTGATATATTCACGTGTGTTTAATGCAATTTGAGAGTTATGTAAGGTTATGGAAACACATATATGTTTTCATGATCAATTCTTAATACATGTTGATTGATAGTTAAAGTATATGATAATTGGTTTTATGCCATTATAAATATTAAAACTATATTAGTATAGTTTTGTTTATAATTATTAAGATACGCCTCACAATGCCAGTAATAACTCGAATTGTGTAAGTTCGTACAATCATTTTATTTGTTATGATTATAATATTATGTTTAAGCAATTTTTATTATTGTTATATTGATGTTATAGTAAACCTACTACCCATAAAGGAAAAAAAGCAATTTTAAATAAAGAACCAAAATTAATTGAAGATGCTAAACAAGCTTTTTGTATTAAAGGTAGAAATACTTCTCAAATTGTCAATGATTGTATGAAAGATTTGGTAAGTTTAACAACGTTTTATGTTATATATATAAATGATATTTTGTAAGATTAATATAAAAATGTTTGATTAGTATGAACTCAAAAAACCTGATATGCAAATGATGCAAAAAAAGAATGATATAGTTCCATTTGAAGATGCGACAACTATTGAAAAAATTTCGTCGAAGTTAAATGCACCACTTTTTATATTTGGCTCACACAATAAAAAACGTCCACACAATCTTATATTCGGTAGAATGTATGAACATACTTTATTAGACATGATGGAGTTTGGTATAGAAAATTATAAAAGTTTAAAAGAGTTCAAAGTTCCTAAGATTTCAATAGGAATAAAACCATTATTAGTTTTTAATGGTGAACTTTTCGAAAATAATCAACAATATAATAGAATAAAAAATCTATTTATTGATATGTTTCAACGAGAAGTAGTTCAAAAAATCGGATTGCAAGGACTAGAACATGTGTTGAGTTTTACTGCTGATGAGAACAAGATATATGTACGAAGTTACAGGTGAAGCAAAAATTCAAACAACATCAAAAGTTGTTTAAAATACATCAATTAAAAGTTATAATTCACATCATTATTATTACTTCCTTTTTTACATATTGTTTACTATTCTAGGATACTTTTAAAAAAATCAGATTCTAAAATTCCACGTATTGAATTAGAAGAAATTGGTCCATCTATTGATTTGGTATGTAGACGTAGTAAATTGGCTTCTGCTGATCATTTTAAGCAGGCCTGTAAGAAACCAAAAGAATTGAAGGTAATAATACTACTACTTTTTCTAATTACTTGTAACAATAAGTAATAATACTTTAATATAACAATTGCTTTTTCAAATCATAATAAATTTATAGATAAAGAAAAAGAAGAATATTTCAACGGATGTTTTTGGAACTACTTTTGGCCGTATTCATATTGGTACACAAAATATTAATAAAATACAGACAAGAAAATTAAAAGGTCTTAAAAAAACACTAGCTGAAAAGAAAGAAAGTAAGAAAAGAAAAAATTTGAGTGATAATGATAGTAGTTCTAAAAAATTAAAAAGTATAGAAAATAAGATAATGTAATAAAGTATATTATAGCATATATTTCAATTTATACAATAATTTTTATATATAATTGTGTTTATTTTAAGTTAATTTGTGGTAGTCCCATGTAGACACACTTTTACGATCCTACAAATACAGAGAATTTACATTTAAATGAAATATAATAAATAATTTTATTTCTTATATAATAATAATAATAATAATAATTTTTTACCTTCACAGTAATTCCACAAGTAGATAAATTCTTTCTTGCTGTATCACATGCAAGTAATAAAAGTTCGTCATTTTGTTTTTGCTCTAATACTCTATTTCTAACCACACTTCTAAATTCCACAAAGTACTTGATAATATCTTCGGTTTTTCGATTTTCTACTAAGGATTTAGATTTTATAAAGCCAAAGATGGAAAGTATATTTGAAATGTATACGGAAACTGCAGCAACTGCAGTTATACCTTTGTCATTAAGAGTACTCTAAAGTATAAAATATAAATTGATTATGGGATATCAGTTATATACATTATCTTAAAGACTAAAATAACTATATACTTACATTATTTTGAGAAAACATTTTATTACCTATGTCAATAAGATTTAAAATAGCTCGTATTGCTTGTGCAGTATTGAAATCATTTGCTAGAGCCATATGTACTATACTTTTTGTTTCATGCAAATTCTATAAAAATGAATTTATATGTTTAAAAAAATGTTATATTTCCTTTTTTTATAAAATATTTGTACTCACATGAATCAAAGAAGCTTCATCTATATTACCACTATTGATTTTACCAGTCAAATAATTATTACATTCATTAATAAAATTTTCTATTTTATTTCTTACACTTACAGCATGATTAATCACATCATCAGAATATATAATATCTAAAATAAATAAATAAATATACAGACAAGATAATTAAATTTAAATAATTATAATAAAATAGTTTGCAAATACATACTATTCCTATAGTGAGAAAGTAAACACAACATTCTTAAATCATTGGTTGTGTACTTTTCAAGAAACTTTTTTATGCTTATGGTATTTTTTAAGCTTTTTGACATTTTAATGTTATCTTTTAAACATAAATGTCCACAGTGTAACCAATAATTTACCCATTGATCTGTATTATGATAGCAACAGGATTGTGCCTCTTCATTTTCATGATGTGGAAACATCAAATCAATTCCACCGCTATGAATATCTATTGTTTTTCCAAATACTGCACTATTTAATTATATGATGTACATTTTAATAAGAAGATAATAGATATTTGTTTATAATTATTTACCTTTTTCAAATAAATATTATTATAAAATATTACCTTGCCATAGCACTACATTCTATGTGCCATCCTGGTCTTCCACAACCCCATGGAGATTCCCAATATGGTTCTTTATCTTTTGTTGCTTTCCATAAAACAAAATCTAACGATGATTTCTTATCTGTGTAAATAGTATCCATAAATGGAACTACAAGTTTTCCATATTTATTATATGATTTGGTATCAAAATATACAGATCCTATATAACATGTAATATTAAATAATAAGTATTATATGAATAAGCATAAAGTAATAATAAAAAAGTTACCATCTTTTGCAACATAAGCTTTATTTTTGACTAAAATATTAGCAATAAATTGTATTATTTGTGGCATATATTCCGTAACTCTATAAGTGAAATGCGGCATTGTGATATTTAACATTTCCAGATCATTAAAAAATTCATTTTCATAGAATTTGGATAATTCTTTAAAATCTTTTCCTTCTTCCACAGCTCGCTTTATTATTTTATCATCAATATCTGTTACACCCATTATCACTAATGTATGAATATTAAAATATTGTGATAGAATCTGTCTTATGATGTCGAATCGGATGTAAGTGCTAAAAAAAATAATATTATACAATAAATACATGAAATAATATAGTCAATGTTAATATACATATGTATATCAAACATGTATATGTATATTAAAAATGTATACGTATATCAAACATTGACTATTAATAATGACTTATTAATTATATTAATTGAACATGAACTATATATGTATGTATGTATGTATGTATGTATACATATTCTTGTTACTTATAGTATGTATATTACATTGCATGTCCAATATGAGCAGAGTCATAAACTGTTGGACCACACATATACCATGTTAAGAAGCCTTCTTTTCTTAATATTAATGAAACTTTAGTCTTTGTAATTGGGTTGTATAGTTTAATACCCGTATCTGTTCCTACTGGTTTTATCCACTTAAATTTGTTTTCTTGTTTGGCTGGAGTAGTTATAAAACGATTACACTTTTTTAAAAACTTATAATATATTGCTCTTGTTTTTACATACATTATAAATATTTGAATTATTGAAACAAAATGTAATAATTAAAACAAAATATCTGATTTTATTGATACTATCTATAATAATTATGCAAAGATAATTTTAATACATATTTTTTGTGCATGCTACTTTTTATTAGAAATAACTTGGAATTACTATCAGTTTACAGAGGTAATAATGGTAGTGTTTTCTATATTATCGATTGATGTTAAGAGATAATTGTAAAGTATAATGAAATAAATAACATGAAAACATTATTGATTAATCATCGATAATAGAGTTTACAGTACTTGAAATCTATAGTATTAAAAAAATTTATATTTGCTTTATCTATAATTTATATTTGTACATATATGTGTATGCACACTATTAATCCTGTAAATTCGATTTAAACACTTAAACGATTTATTAACACGTAAATATTTTAAATAATACATATTTAAAGAGATATACGTAGAAAGTAAATCCAAACCATGCAAATATTACGAATAGATACAACGATATAAACGATAAGAAAAACTGCGATGTATCGAAACATTAGTTATTGATTTGAAAAATCGAGAATTCGAGAAATCGAGATTTCGAGAATATTTACGATAAATTCAAATGTCAAATTAATATCGTATAAACATACATGATACGATCATGATATCGCTATAATTTGTTTTTTTACCTCAACCACGTATTATGATTACATCTACAACAAATAGTCTTTTTCTCTATAAAGTTAATTAATGTTTACATTATTACATTAAGATTTATATTATGTAAGAGATATTAATTAGATTCATTTGTATTGATATATATTTCATCTTTATTTAACACGTTATTTGTAATCGATGATAATATAAATTAGTAGTAATAAATATTCAAAAAATAATATCGAATATGTAGTATCTTGAAAGTATTTATGTATTAGATCGAAAACATAGCGAGATCATGTTTTGCAGTGAGATCATGTTTTGCAGTGAGATCATATTTTGCAGTGAGGTAGATAAAATCATCTTTTGTAAACAGATTACAGTTCATAATCGTTGATCAGGCGTCGACTTACGAGTAGCTTGGTAACATAATTCTTCCATTATGAAAGTTCTAGAGCCACCGAGTGCCAATTGATTGAAACAATCTATGCATTCCAGCAACACGTGATGTAATTGAACAGTTCACAGACCGACTAACAATAACGACCGGGGGCTGGAAGATGCCTTTATTATGCCCTTCTAGATACTTACTCTCTATACTATGCTCAATAAAATAATTACTGATTAGTTTCATTAAAAAAAAATATAGTTTCTAGCAATTATATATATATTAATATAATACCTTTTCTAATCCTATCATTCTTAACAATATTATGTATGATAGCATATTATAATAATTTATATGATAACATATCATAATACATTATGTTTGTGTGTACCAAATACTTTACGCATATATATGTCATTAGATTTGAAACTATGATCTATAGAACATTAAAATAATGACATGACATTACATATTCATATCGCAAGGAAAGGTTATTTTTGAGGTTCCAAAAAAAGAAAATATTTCAATTCGTGAAATTATTACATAAAAATTAATATATTGCAATAAAAATTAATAGCTTAAATATATTAAATTATTATTACAATTTAAAATTATGATATATTATTAGATCGTGAAAAAGTTTCTGAATATTATTAATATTTAAGAAAATTATCATCTTTATCCATAAGCATATACATTAACGAACATAAAGATATAATAAATAATTGTCTTTGATCGTAATTCTTCTATAAATAAAAACAATAATTTTATTTTAATATTTTTCTTGATATTAAAAGACAAGTAATTGCCTTATAAGGCAAACGATTTCAATATCATCAATTTAATAAGAATGCTTTAGAATTCTCGTTATACATTCTTAATTTGTTTTTCCCGTATATTTTATTGGAACAAATGGAAGAAAGAGATCTTTGTAGAAGCACGTTTTCGGTACGTGTAAGATCAGTATGACTAATAAAAGTCGACCGGTAACCAAATATAATAGGTTCCAGTCAAATGTAGATGGAAGGGGAGTTCCAGTTAGGCACTTTTAAAGCGCATGCTTGCCTCTCCTGGCCACATTAACGTTTCAGCCTCGAAGTTGGCTTTTAAGATAGATACACTTCTATACGCCACTCTTTATCGTCTTGTTCGTAAGCCTGTCTATATAATCCAAGAAATTTATTATCGCCGGTTATTATAATTTCATTCTTAATATACGCAAGTCCTAAAAAAAAATTGTAATTATATTAAAAATATTCTGATTTATATTTCATAAAATAAGAATTAACAAATATAAAATATTTTGATTTATATTTCATATAAGAATTAACAAATATAAATATCAATGCAGTACATAACAGGTTAGATAGATACGCAAATAGATAGGAGGGACGGAGAAAGAAGGTCTTCGGTCACTATTCAGTTTACGATCGATCGTAACATTGAATATTCTGAACATATACATACGAATATACATTCATTCTTCCGGATTTTTAATTGTGCGAAATTTAAAATAGAGAAGAAAGTATTTGATAATTCCAACATTTTATCAACGGCAAGAAGATAAAAATGGCTTTAAAAATTCATATCGATTCACCAAAAGTAAAATACACAGAGGATTATATCGAGGCGGAGTACGAATACCAGACTACAAATGTGCTAGAAGACGATACTGACAAGTTCACGGTAAGTACTAATCGATTGTGATCTACTTTTCTGTTTTTTTCTTACCCGAATGCTTCCGATTCTATTTTTCTTTAATATAATTAATACTAATGTTAACAATTCTTTCGTATCTTCTAATGATACTTGTGTATACTTTTCATGGGTTATTATGATTAAATTTGAATTAAATACGATGAAACAACCATTAACTATAAATCTATATATTGTTATCACTTTTAATTGAAACTTATATCTGTAAGCGATTAATTGTTTAGTGCAAACTTTAATATATTTTTTATATATGTGAACGCGTCAGCACATTTTACGCGACCGTAATTTAGACTGTTTCACTGATTCTAGTCTTCTCTAACTAGTTTTAGACGCTTTCGCGCATACTTTTCAGATGTCCTTGAAGATCTTTTATTAGGACAAGGGTATACTATCCATCTTAGATGGTTTTGTGTTTACTATACAAACTATCGTTCGGAATAAAGGTATACTATTATTTAAAATAACTTTATCTCGAAAACAAATACTTTACTTGAAATATTTTCTTTTGTTAATTCATATTCAATATTTTTAAATATGCGTGAAAATTTGATGATGATGTGATATCCTGTGTTTATGTTTATCTATACGAAAATGCATTATTTCAATATGAATCTTAAAGCATTTATAAAATGTAAATTCATAAATTATTTTTGCGGAAATTTTAAGCGATTTAAATATTTTAAATATTACTAAATGTTGTATCTAAGGCTTCGAGTCGTAATAATATAAACATTATGTGTATTGTTGCATATTGAAATCATTTTCTTATGACATAAAGTTTTAATTTATCTTCAGTATTATTTAACATTGTTTTATGTAATGCTTCGAGTTAATCCATTTCATTTCATATAGTAAATCAAAGTGTTTGGATCACGCGCATAACTGTAGCTATTAATGTGTATGCAATGAATCACGTATATATGTTACTAAATGATTCAACAATAAAATTTAATACAAACAATATATCGTATTGTGCAATAATTTTTCATATATATAGTTGTAATTACTTCGTATATTTATTCATTTTTTCAACTTTGTTCTATGATAAATATTATAATATAAATACAATAGATATATGTAAGTTAATTAATTGCAATTTATAGATGTTTTTTTTACACTGAAATATTGTTTTTGGCCGAATGACAATAATAATATTGTATTATTTTGGAAATTAAATATTTCGAATTTACTATAATTCTTTTATAGTAGTGACAATTATATTAATTTTTATAAACGCTGCTATTTCAATAT
Organism: Vespa mandarinia; assembly: GCF_050613455.1. Classification (NCBI taxonomy): domain Eukaryota; kingdom Metazoa; phylum Arthropoda; class Insecta; order Hymenoptera; family Vespidae; genus Vespa; species Vespa mandarinia. The sequence continues at coordinate 7,661,257 of NC_140811.1, read as the reverse complement.
TATTATTAAATATTCTATTTGTTAGTTTTTAAAAATGTATATTTTTAGAATTTCGTAAATTTAGGCAGATTATTTTCAAAAATTATCGTTAAAAATTGATGAAATTGGTAAAATTAGAATTTTTTTCTTACTTTGAAAATATTTAAATAACATAATATAGTTTACTATTTCATGAAAAACGCAATAGAATGGACACGTGAACATGAACATTATTGTGTCATCGAATAGTTGAGCTAAAGAAAACATCCGTTGATTAAAGACAAATAACATTTGTTGTTGGAAAACGTATGAATACTACTATTATAGGAATATAATGGATACCTACTTTTATCGGTATTCCTACAATATTACGCATTAATCTATTTGCAATAGTCTTATAATATAACATAACATAATTCATTTAATTTAATTTAATTTAATTTAATAAAACATTATTGAAATACATAATATATTAATCAACTATCATACAAAGTTTTGTCATTGTTGTTGTGTTATTAAATCAAATTTATTTGAAATATTAAAAGTTAAGCACCAATCGAGTAATTTGATAGTAAAATTAAAAAAAAAATTAAAAAAGTGGAATTAGTCACTTCAGTCAGAGAATAGCTCATATTATTAATAATGCGATAAAGAATTCTTTCTGTTGATCTTGTTTATGGATTTTCTTACTTTATCATGCCTAGCACTTCCCTGACAAATTTTTATTTTATATCTTAATTTTCATAGAACATCGTGCAATCTAGATAATAATATTGCAATGTATTATTACAGGTAAGACCAGTATCGACGAAACTGTTAATAAGAACACAGACAAAAGTGCCAAAACTTGGTGTTATGCTAGTGGGTTGGGGTGGAAACAATGGTACAACAATAACGGCAGCCCTGATAGCAAATAAACACAAACTCACATGGGAAACAACAACTGGAATTAAAAAAGCCAATTGGTATGATCAGACTATAAAATATTTAAATTTAAATAATTATCTATAAAGGTATTAAAAATGTGTTTGGTACGAACTACAGGTATGGTTCCTTGCTTCAAGCATCCACCGTTAAATTAGGGAGCAAAAATAATCAAGATGTATTTGTGCCAATGTCTTCAATGTTACCTATGGTTCATCCGAACGATATCGAAATCGATGGATGGGATATTTCGAGTATGAATCTCGCTGATGCTATGAAACGTGCAAAGGTTTTAGATATTAATTTACAAAAACAACTTAAATCATATATGATCCATATGAAGCCGAGAAAAAGTATTTATTATGCTGATTTCATCGCATCGAACCAAGTTAGTAATCTATTTATATTTATTTATTTTTATTGATTTCTATAAAATACTATCGTTAAAGTAAATTATTTGTTTTTTTTTTAGGAAAGTAGAGTTGATAATGTTATACATGGAACAAAAGTTGAACAATTGGCTTGTATAAGAAAAGACATAACGGAATTTAAAACGTCCAAAAATTTGGATCAAGTAATCATTTTATGGACTGCAAATACCGAAAGATTTTCAAGGATTATTCCAGGAATAAACGATACTGCTGACAACTTATTAAAAGCCATTAATGAAAATCATTCTGAAATTAGTCCGAGTACAATATTCGCCGTAGCCGCAGCATTGGAAGGGGTAAGTTAGTCATATTATATTTACTTCATTTATATATTTTTATATTGTAAATCTTTATGTTTTTCTCAGTGCACTTATATAAACGGTTCGCCACAGAATACTTTTGTACCAGGAACGATAGAATTAGCTGAAAGACAAAATACATTTATTGCTGGCGATGATTTTAAATCTGGTCAAACAAAATTGAAATCGGTTCTTGTAGACTTCTTAGTGTCTGCTGGTATCAAACCAGTATCGATCGTTAGTTATAATCATCTTGGAAACAATGATGGATATAATTTATCAGCACCTCAACAATTCCGTTCGAAAGAGGTAATCTTCGATTCAATTGAAATGATGTAGCTATAAATCACTACAATATTAATTTTTGATCAATATAATATTTATTTTACAATATTAATAAATATTTTATGTATTCCAGATTTCAAAGAGTAACGTAGTAGACGATATGGTTCAATCGAATCAAATTTTGTACGAACCTGGAGAAAAGCCAGATCACTGCGTTGTTATTAAATATGTTCCGTATGTTGGTACGTTACAAATAAATGACTAACAATATTTTTTATAATTTTGATTAATAGATATTAATATTACAATGAATATGTCTTGAAACATAGGCGATAGCAAAAGAGCGATGGATGAATACACATCAGAAATAATGCTTGGTGGTCATAATACTATTGTAATACATAATACTTGCGAGGATTCTTTACTGGCAAGTCCGATCATTTTGGATTTGGTATTGCTGGCTGAACTTTGTTCTCGCATTACTTTCCGACACATAGATCAAAAGGATGAAGAATTTCGAAGTTTTGAGAGTGTTCTTTCTATACTCTCATATTTGTGCAAAGCACCATTAGTACCAAAAGGTACACCTGTGATAAATGCATTATTCAAACAACGAGCTGCTATAGAAAACATATTAAGAGCTTGTCTTTCATTACCGCCAGAAAATAACATGCTTCTGGAATATAAAATTAATTTGAAAAAATCATAATATTAAGCTAATTTTGAAGTTTGTCAACAGAGTATATATAGATTATAACAAAATGTTAAACAAGTGAATCATGTGTTATTTTGGATATAACTAGCCAGTATTATCAAAAAGCATATCATTCCATATTCAACAATAAACTTTTATCGAACAATCTAACAATAATGATTCCTTTTCAATCATTTTTTCACCCTGTATATTTTCTTATACGATAAAGAGGAAAATAAAGGTACTTTCCATTCTGCCGAGTATTCCTTTTATCACACAAAACAATGTAAACACGAATGATATGCTATTGTGTGCGTACTTAATATCTTTTAAATAGATATGCGTGCATATATTGATACTAATCTTTACAAAATAAAACCGAAACAGTCATGTAAAATAAATCTTATTTTATGAATAAAAAATATGTAAACTATTAAAAGTTAATATTAAAAAATAATAATAAATAACCAAGATTTCATGAAAAATATTAATTTAGAAATATTTAGTGACATTCAGTACCCAAAGGGTGGTATACCTGTTTGTACGCTGTTAGTTACTAAAAACGTTTTAGGTTATATCAGGTACACTCTATTTTATTTGGTTTATTTATTTTAATTTTATGTTTTTTAAAGTATATTTTAAGGATATAAGATTATTAATATTTTTATAATTTCAAATTAAATAATTTTTTTCAGAATTCGTATGGTGTCATATAAAAGCATTTTTATACAGACAATAATACTCTGGGAGAATTCACGTTTAAAGTTTATTTAGATATCATTGATCTTATTAAAATGAATAAGTATATACATTTAGCGACTGTAGGAACAAGCTATGCTAATCGTATGAATCGTTTGAGCAATCGTATCTTTGGTGAAGTCGTTAGACCAACAAATACCAAATCACTTAAAGTAGTAAAGCTTTTTAGCGAAAAGCCTATTCATAAACGACCAGAAATTGTCGATTATTATCCTCCACATAAAAATATACAGAAATTAATGTTACATCTACGTGATTATGGTCTTTTCAGAGATGAACATCAAGATTTTAAAGAAGAATACGATCGTCTAAGAGAATTACGTGGTAAAAAGAAATGGATACCACCGCCTTTCAGAAAATAAAACTTTTTCAGCTATTACTGTAAACTATAAAAAATAACTGAAATAAAATTAGTATTTATTATTAAAATAAATATAAAAATATATATTATTTATATATCTCTCTATTAAAACAATTATATCTATAACTCTATTAAATATTTCTTAAGATATCTGTTATTTGAACTATACCAGTAAAACCATCTTAAATTCTAAAACGACAGATAATCACAGTTTATTTTATAATATAAAAATGATTATACTTATTTACATTTAAACCAGTTATGATACATGGCACTCTTTGAATATTTGTTATTCAATATATCCTTTTATGGATTATTGTAAATCATTTAAATAAAAATCTTACATATAAAAACAGATATAAAGAATTAAATGTACGTTTCATTATTTATTTCATTTTTTTATATTATAATTCTTCCTTTATGTCATTTGTATTCCTTGTTTCATTTTCTGTATTAACGTTTTTTTTTGTTTTCCTTTTTTCTTCTTTAATAGTATTCTTCCCAATATCGCTTTTTTCTTCAAGACACGAATCATCCTGTCCCTTAAGTGCCCGATCTGAGCATAAATATTTCATTAAAGGAACTTTTCCTTGATAATTATAATACCAATCTTCGATATCTTGTTCATGATTTTCAAGTAAGTTTTCACATTGCGTTTTTAATGTAGTAATTTCTACTGAAGGATTATCCCACAATTCATAAGGGATTCCTAATTCTACTTTGACACCTTTGTCCCTATATGTATAAGAAAATTAATCTCTTTTATATCTATATTAATGCAGATATCATTACACACACACACACACACACACACACACACACACACACACACACACACACATATATATATATATATATATATATATATATATATATATATATATATATTCAAATGAAACAGTTTTACTTACACTAAACCATGAAGGGTTTTAAATGTTTGACTCATTCCCTTCGCAAATCTTGTACTATCTGTTCGTTCTTTATGAATATTATATTGTAATATACGTTCACAAATATTCTCCATTGATTCTACTAAACGTAATTCCCTAAATTTGAAGAAATTAGATAATTATTTAATAATTTATCATGATTTAAATATATATTGTTAATACTTACGATTTTTTATATTCTTTTCTCTTTTTAGGAACGATATCATCAACAGAGTACCCAATTTCAAGTATGTCATGCGTTTTCCCTGTTTCATCTAATTTTGCTTCTAATTCGGTAGCTACAATTTTACATGCTATAAAAAAATAGTAAAGAAATTAATCGTAAATAATGTAGAAATAGTACTGTCAGAATTAAACTTACTTTTATTAAATAAGTTTTAAATTAAAAAATAATAGAATTGATGAATCAATGTTTTTGAATCAATATTTTTATTTATGGAGTAAACGATGCTTGAAATATTTAAATTTACATGTCAATTTTTATATTTTGATTTTATTATATTAATAAAGTAATTTATGAAAAGTAAAAATATAAATATATTTTAATTAATATACCTTCACATTGATTAGCGTATTTAACGCCATGTTCTTCAAGTTCATCATTATTAAGACATGGTGTTAAAAAAACAAGATATGTGACGCAAAGAACGAGAAACATTTTAATAGTTATTATTAAAATGTATTATTAAAACCCGATAAAACTGACAAAAGTCAGGTAGAATGCTTTATATATAATTTGATTTATAACTATACCTGACTATATACAAACAGCTAGGTACAGTTAGGTCTGTCAGTTGTGTCATTCGATTATCGATATTATATATCTTACTCGTCGTTAATAAAAATTAGACCAATCATAAATTGAATATTTTTAGAATATTTTTCTAAAACAATTAAAGCTAAATGTAAAAAATAATTTATAATTATTATGATTATATTTTTATATAGTATATAAATTTGTCACTACATATATTTTTCATTAATTTAAAAAAATTTTTATTTCATGTTTTTAATATTATTGTAATATTTAGATGTAATAAAGATAGAATGAATAAAAATATACAATATTTATTAGTTATTATAATAAATTGAAAATGAGTTTATTTCGTATTATTTCTATTTTATACGTTTAGATATTTCAGGGTTATCGTCAGATGGAGTATCAGTATCATCATCTGCATTGATTCCTTTGAACAAGTCAGAATTATTTAATCGTCAATGTACGTTTATATACTTTCCAAATATTTTATCAATATTATACATTGTTCTTACAAAGTTTTTCTTCTTATATTTATATCTATTTATTTTCTATTCCCCAGAGATCGAAATTTCGAAGGAAAAGTCACTCTATTGATACAACTTCTACAAGTTCTAATTTTGCTATTATTAATTAAAATGTCTTTGCGTATTGGTAAGAAACACGTGGAACTAGCGGGACATTGGTAAGCTTATTTTATTTACTAAATAAAATTTCTATCAAATATTAGATTTTAAAAGATCATGTAAAATATATTCCAGATAAAATAAGTTATGTAACATCATATTTTATGTTATAAGAACAAAGTTTAATGTATTTTATAAATATTCTAAGGATAGCACGTTATAATTTTTATTTTATTCCGTTATCACAAGATATTTATTTTAACGTTAATATTGTAGTATAATATATGAATTTTTTAGGTTACCATCTGCAATGGCATACGGAGCATCAGCATCAATGGCTTTATTTTATTTTACAGATTGGAAAGTAATAGTAACATATATTCCTTTTTATGGAGGAAAATTTAAGGAGTAGAACATATATTGTTATTTATTATATATATATGTTATAATGACATTTCAATAAAATCATGTAGAGATATACTTATTTGTTCGAATATATATGTTAATACAATATTATTTAAACTCACTTTTAAATTCACTTCTGTATAAAGTTTCAGCATATTGTTCAGCATCCTTTAACTTTCTTTGTTTCATATATGGTATTAACTTTACTCTGTTAAAGAATAAATCATTGTTAACTGATATCAATAAAATAAATTAGCAATATATAATTTTTATTTTAATCTCTCTTTATTTATTTATTATATGTATTGTAAAACTCACTTAATTCCTACAACAGCTAAATATAATCCAATAAATCCAACTACAATTTTACTAATCTTCCCATATTTCATCATTAGAGAGTTCGTCTGTCTAATAAGAAAAAAAGGTAGATTAATTAATAGGATGTAGTTCAAAAAGATATTGAATATATTTTAAAATTATTATACGAATTATTAAGTTACAAAATTCGACAATGACATTTTATATACATATAATTGCAATATTTTATATATATATATTTGCATTATAGTCAGGTTATGGAAGAATATTATATAACATTATAAATTAATAATACTTTTACCTTTTGTTTGTTTGCATGGTGAATTTTTAATTGTTTCAATACTGGTGTCCAAATATACAAACTGCTAAGTGTGCTAAGTAAGATAGTAATAATAATTATATCTGTCCCAAAACGTTTTTTAATCTTCATTATTATTAACAAAAATTATTAAAAATTTTTAAGCATTTTTTATATTTTATTTCATATATTTTATGAAAATTACTTAAAAATTATCAAAACTACTCAGAATATAAATATAATTCGAACTAAAATTTGTACAAAATAACCTATGTCGATAAAGTTGGGTATTCTGTGCTTTTGGTGGGTTTACATAATGGACAGAAATATAGATATGGGAATCTTCAACATTTTCTTATTGGTCATTATATAATGTGGTATGTTATAATAAGCAGTTGATAAGTAGTAGAATATGATGTTGAATATAAATTTGCAAAAACAATTTTGTTGATGTGATCTTCTCTGTAAATTTATAAGAAGCGTTTTTGAATACATATATATATATATTTATCGTTTGGAGATGCAACCTTGAAGTATTTGAATGTAGACCAAAATGATATCGAGTAATCTGTTGTTAGACTATTGACAAAAATATTCCTCATGTTTATTATATTTCTTAACAAAAACAAAATATATGAAAAATTATATTATTTAAAAAAAGATATAAATAACAAAAGAGACAGTTTATTAAATAGTCCATAAAATATTTATATTTAATTTCATTTTTTATTTCAAATCTTTCCGCAAAATTTATGAAATTTATTAAAAGTATCAAGTTGAGTTTTAAACATTTCTTGCAGATATATTGGGAGAGTACGTGACAACAAGGCAATGCCATGTTGATCGCAAATGCTGATTAATGTAGCTATTATATTTTCCAAAGAAATCTGAAAAATAATTAATATAACATTGGTTAAGTTATATTCTATTAAAATCATTAAATTAATTCTAAACGATATATCATAAAAATGATTTTATAAATTTGAAAATCTTATAAAATTTTTAAATCATTAATAAAAGTACTTATTCATTTCTAACTATGTACTTAAAAGTACTTAGTTAGAAATTTATAACTCTTGTTAGTATATACAAAATTACTTTTGCAAAAGGCATTAATCCTCCTTCGGACAATAATTGGATCAAATCAGCTATGACATATGGACTTAAACGCATCATATCCTTCTTCTGTTTCACCAAACATATTGTGAGTCTGCAAAATGATGAATCTTTGATCAAAAAAGGATTTTGTTTTTTTTAACAACGATATTAATAATTACGTATAAAAATAGATGTATAGTTAGTTCTCATCTTTACGAATTAATTCATTCTGATCTCTTTTTAGTAAAGTCAAAAATTTTTTAAATGAGAACTATATTTCACAATATGTTATATACTTACTTTTCAACATCAAGTAAGAGACATCGACATTTATGTTCTCCAACTTTATCATTAACAATTTTAGACGATTGAATTATAATGTTAATTACACGTCTATATAATAATAGCAACACTGGTAACTTATCTACTATTATGTTCATTCTAACTTTTAGTAAAATTCCATATAATATTAAAACATCATTACATATTGAAAGAGTTTCTTTTTCTAAGGCTTTTAAAGCAACATTCATACTCATATCAATAATATTATTAGATATATATAAATGTTTAGAAGTGAGTATATTCTGAAATAATTCTAATAATCTTGACCAATATTGTTCTGATATGTTTACAACTTGAATATTTTTAAATAAGTTTTCAATTGCTATTGTACGAAATTTATTGCGTTTAGCTGACATATCTGATTTTAGTATAGCATTCCAAATAATAAAAATATTTTCTAATAAGTTACTATTTAATTTAGGCAATTCTTCCATCTGTAATAAAATATAATTACAAATTATTATATAGATATAATTTAACTATATAACGAATATTTATTAGTATATATATATATTACGTTATATGTATATATTTTAAATTACCATTTGATAATGTATCAAGTTTAGAAGATTTTGGAATAGTTTAGCTTCAGTAGATTCTATCAGAGGTAGAAGTAAATTTTCACAGGGAAACTTTAGCATTACAGACCATATCTGTGTTCTGATTTGTGGAGAAATTTCAAATTCTTTATAATTTCGAAAAAGTATGGCAGCTAATTGTAATCCTGCTTCCAATAACTGATTGGAATGTAATTCTTGTGTAGGCTGTATGAATAAAAAAATATATTAATATATTATCAAAAATTGAGATCAAGAATTAATCTTTGTAAAATACAGTTGATACTTTCATAATTGTTTTTAAATAAATTAAAGTGAATTAAATTACTATATTATAACAAATCATAAATTGTTATATATGTACACTTACTACAAATATCTTCTGTAATGTTAATTCTGCACGTTCTCTAAAAGTTTTCTCAGTTTCTTTATTTAAAGCAGTAATTTTTAATATTAATGTCAAATACTTTACATCGCAAGGTAGTTCAATATTTATTGGTAATATGTTAAATATTTTCTTACACAGTTTCTGTTCTGCTTTTTTAAAAATAGATTTTTGATCAACATCTAATTTCTGTCTTACGTTTTCTATGCACTGTAAGAAAATATACATAGATTCTTTATGAGTAGAAGATGAATTTATCAATGTTTTTAATGTCTCATAAGATTTAATATTTCGTAATGATTGTTCTAATGCTTTTGAAAAAGCTTTAGATTGAGATAATTGACATATTATTAACACAGGATCTATATATTGTAAAATATCAAGACCAGTTGTTTGAAAAAGTTCTGAAAATTAATAAAAATAATTAATAAAATAATTAATAAAATAAAATAATCATTAAATAATGATCTTTACAATCTATAAAAGTATATAAATAATATAACATAATATATAAATTAGAACTTACTAAGAAATATTTTGTTGCATAAAGTTGTTATATCTCCATTTTCCATGCATTCTTTGTTAATGGTATATATGACTAGTAATAATAAAACTTTAACATCAGATTTAAAAAATGTTAATGGCATATGAACTATAATATCTAAACACAACTTAACTTTATTAAATGCTGTATTTTCCATCTGTTCCCATTTACATTCAAGTATTTCTTTTTTTATGAGTTCTAAAATCTTTTTTATTTTCTTTTTTCCTACAAATTCTGCTGATAGAATTAATTTCTGAAAAATATTATTTAAAAAATAATTAATAATTGAAATAAGTATTAATATTCAATAATCAATAATATTGAAATGTGTTATAAAATATATGTTTTTGATTCATACTATGTCAATATGCTGTATAACAGATTTTGTGACTCCTTTCATTGGTATTGTTCTAATTTGAACAAGAACATGGCATAAAAGATATATTAAAAATCGTCTGTTTTCTTGTAAATTTTCTTTGGTTATTATTTCCATCCAGTGATTAAATTTACTTTCATTTAACATCATATCTGTTACAAGTAATGATACTAATTCAGAAATTTCTTTATCATTTAACAATGAAATTATTTCTGAATTGTATCTCAAAATAGTACTCCAAAAATATTTCAAACCATCTATTAAAGTATCAAATTTGATAGGAGAATCAGTTAAGGCATAATACTTAATACGGTGGATTATAACTTTGTTCTAAAATTATATTACAATATTTTTATATTTAAGAGATAAATGATAAAATTATAATAAGAATATTTTTATAAATACCATATTATTTCTGCATTCCTCTTCACCAAAATTTGTTATTTTTTGAATCAATTGTTGCCAATGATCATCCGAAATAGGAAATATTAATTCATGATTCTTAACTTTTGGTAGATAATATTTTGTCATATTTTGTATTTCACTCCATGATAATATAACAGACAATAAAACAGCAATAACATTTGTGTTATGATTTACATGCAAGGCTTTTTTTATCAAAACAGATAGATTTTTTCCTAATTCATTAAGAACACTTAAGAATTCTTGTTGATGTGTTAAAGTAGATGTATTTCCACAAATACACACACCATTGAAAAATGCAATTAATAATTCAGCAACTGTTTTCAATATTATTATTTTGTGACCTACAATATATTAGAAAAATTAATATATTATAATACAATTACTATAATTTTTGAAAAGAATTGTGAAAAATTCTGAATTTATAGAAATATTAATTTTGCTACTTACTAGTTGTATTACACTTCAATGATTCCATACAACTCCTGTTTAAATTATCTGTCAAAATTTTTAATATTATTAGAACCTGTGAATTTGTGAAACAAGAGATCACCTTGGTAAATTTTTTTTTAAATTCAAGTGAAAAAAATGATTGTATTATCAAGTCAGATTTAGTTTCAGTAGTAATAGCTTCTTGTAAATTTGTTAAAAGTTGTGAAATTAACTTATGTTCTTGTTTTAATAAAATGCTGGCATCCAAAATACTAATTAATAAATCATTATGTTCTATCGTTGGTTCTTGTAAATATAGTTTATATATAATATTATCAATTTTCTTTTCAATGAGAGTAGGATAGAAATATGTTATCCTCGTAAGTAGTTTATAATCAACAGGACTCAATTTTTCCACTGATAATATATCATCTACAATTTTTTGAAAGAATTGTAATAAAGTAATATCATCAACTTTATTTTCAAAATCAAATGATGTATCACCAAAGTAATAAAAAAAAGATATAAGTATTTCTTTCTTATATTTTCCAGCAGAGATTATCAATTTTCTAAATATAATATCTAATGTAGTAGTATCTGATTTATAGCATCCAACAACTGCACGAAAAACACATATATATGTTTCTAAATTATTTTGGAGATTCATTGTTTTTATGTTACTTGCTAATATTAAAAATAATTCAGATAGTACAATTTCATTTATTTTGTCTTGTGCATGCTTATTTTTCATAAATATTAATAGCTGAATGCATTTATGTGCTGTTAATTCCAATCGACTGGTATTGTCGGTACATTTATGATCAATCAGAGAACACAAGGTATATAAAACTTCATGTATAAATATTATACTTATTTCATCTCTTGTATTTATAGACTGCTTATAAATTTGCATTAGATTTTCTATGACACTTAATATTGTATTATATACCATAATTGTTGATTCATCAATATTTTTAGCAGTATTTATATCAATTTCTATAAAATGATCTTTGTTGTTCAAAGTATCTTTAAAAGACATATGTATATAATGTATTAAAGATTTTAATAAACTTTGAAGATCCTCTGGCTTCTTGCTTAAATATTGTTGCATTCCTGTACTTGAAAATAGTAAATTGCAACATTCGAGAACTTCATTGCACTTATTAGGAGAACTTCCGTTTAATTTCTGTACAAGTACATCGATCAATGATTTCTTTATATTGGCTTTAATATTTAAATTTTCGGATTTAAGACACCATTTCAAAGAACTCCATACATCTTCTTTTTTTGTGCAAACTTTGCATAACCACTGTAAAATTAAATCTTCTTTTCTTGTTATTGGTAAATCGATTGCAAAAAAAACATTATGTGCTAATTTTAAACGTTTCTTTAAAGGCTCTTCATCCGAATCAAGTCGATTTATCAATTCTGTCAAATATAAAAATTATTTACATTATGCACAAACAGAATATACAATTTAAGATTAATTATTCACGTGTATATCTTATGAAAATAGAAATTTAAACAACTTTAGAAAGATATTTTATTGATTAATTACCTTTTGATAAAGCCATTTTAATACTAATATGTAAGAATATAAAAATATTTAATATAACTTGACGTAGTTTAAATAAAAAATAGGAAGAATTATTCAAAACCATTAAATTAGGTTATGTATCACAACATGCTTGATTTTTAAACTATCTGCTAGAGTTTGCATTAGTGTTGTAGCATCGAAATCTATTAATCGAATAATCGATTGTTTTTCAATCGATTGTAAGGAGTTTGATTAATCGAAAAAAATCGATTTTATTTTTTCAGAACGATTGTTAAACTGATTTTTAAAAAAAATGTTTAATAAAAAAAATTTTTTTGCAACTAATTTTGAACCCAGAAAATATTATTCGATTATACAACTATGAAGTTAATAGGGAAAAAAACTGTTCTTTTCGTAAAAATTAATCCATTGTATTCAATTGCCTACAATCGATTGTCTGCAGTCGATTGTTACAACGCTAGTTTGTATAGTACTTGTTTAGCAATTAGAGTATTTGATTATACCCTGAACTTATCCGATTGATAACATAATAACGCGAATATTCTGTAATATTTGAATATCTCTATAATAGCGAGTTGCATAAATTGTTTAGTTATATAATGACAAATCTATTTATCAAGCTAATACAGAGTGATTATAATATCGCTATATATTTTCTGCATAAACAAGTTTTATAACACAATATACGATATTACTAAAATATATCTTATAATAAGATACAATTTCAATAAATTTAAATGTGATGATTTTACAAGTTTAGGCCAATCCTATATTACAAAAATTTATGTAATTTGCAAAACATTTGATACAGAATAGGATTATGGATATTGTTTTCCAAAAGGATAAAATAATAGCTGATTTTAATATAATTATTTGGAACCACCTAAATGAAACTTTTCACGATAGATGGGTTGGTCGTGCCTCACCAAGATCTGACTAGATTTTTTGTCTTTTATTAAATCGAAAATATACTAGGTGAGAATCAACAACATAGAACAATTAAAACAACGAATCACAGCAATAACTGCTAAAATTACGCCAGCTATGTTAGACTGTTTCAAGCTATGGAGGCTGTGTCTAGACTTGCAAGGTTATCTCATTGAAATATATTGAATTTGTGTCCTATTATGATATATTTCAATAATTTTGTATATTGTGTAAAAAGACTTCTTTATGTAGAAAATGTATAGTAATTTTATAACCACATTTATATAATTATTGCCGTTTAATATTGGAATAAATTGAATATAATGTATTATATTTATGTATATTATATATCTCACAAAAAAGCAGATATAGAAAAAAGAAAAAAATTACAACTCAATCGAAAATTCTATCATTTTTTAAAACGCGTTACTAAAAAAAAAAATTAAAAATTAAAAAAAATATATATTACAAAGTCTACAAAAAAGCAATACAATTCGTTATAGCATAATCGATATATATATCAAACGATCTATATAAAATTATTATTCTTCCGTTGATTCCATCTTCAATTTTCCTTTTTTTTTATTGAAATAAGATTTTTATTATGCCAATTAAAAATTGTAACGATGCGATGATATATCATGCAACAAACAAACTAGTAAAAAGAAAGTTGACTTTTAACAAAGCTAAATATTATCAGACTTGTTTACATATTTATTCGTATGATTTCTAGTATTAATACGCGCATTAGATAAATCTAAGCTTACTCAAGTGTAAATATAAATTTATTTGAAGTCAACTTTCTATTTCTCAAATAAATTGAATCGCAATGTATTAAATAACTAAATTAAGAATTATAAATTACATATTTAAACTCAGAGATGATTTCCAAGTAAAAAATAAATGTATAACAAATGTTTCTAGATGTCTCATCTAAAAAGCAAAATAGAAATATAATAAAACGATGTTAAATACTTAAATATTAAAATTATTTACTTTTGCAAGAAATGGAAGTGTAAAACTTTTAAAGAAGTGTATGGGAAACGTTTTCTAAAGGATGTATAGTAATCGTACGACCGCGATATATATGTACATATACATTGCGCGTTTATTATTTATTAATATATTGTTATACTTAATATTATAGTATTTATATTTATATATATATATATATATATATATTTATTTATATATTTATAGCATTATTTGGACGATGCATATGTATATACGCGGTATACTGCAAGTTAAGGTATAACCGACAAAAAAATGATCACCAATTTAAAAACGAGTCACGTCGACGTGACATTAAAAATAGCAAGGAGTTACGAAAATCTTTAACGCTACTTGTAGCTTAACAAGCATAATATCATAGCATATATAAACTCTATAGAAACTAATGCATAATCAAATCAATATCAATAACGCCGATATAATTTATATTCATCGTAGTCATTAGACAAAAATACCTAATAATAGCTAAATTTCTATTTTTCTTTCTATTTTTCTTTCTATTTTTTTTTTCTTTTTTTTTCTTTTTACATATGTAATTAAGATCTCGAATCTTTATTAAGCTAAAAAACATTAATTCTTTTCCGCTTCTAGCTATTTTTAAACAAGCAATCACCACTTTTTCCGATTGTACCATTTATCGCAGAATACCCAGTAAATATGTATGCATATGTGGAAATATATATACATACACACATATGTATACATTATATATATATTTATATATCAGGTTTACTTCAAGATATTCCGATATTTCATAATTTATACGAAAAAGCAGATAACATATATATACCACGCTGCCACGGTACGTCTATTTGTCTGTAATATAGATTACTGTGACTTATCGACGCCTTAGTAGCAGATGTTTCATTATATGAAAAATATTCGAAAACAGTGTTTAAAAAAAAAAGCAATTTATGCTCTTATATTTCTGGTAATGTCATTACATTGTCGCATTGTATGTATCCGGCAGTTCGCAACACATTTATAAAATTATCATTCTTACCAGAAAAATGATATATATAATTAACTAATTACATATAATTACAAATTAGTTAAAAATAATTTGTTTTTTTTTTTGGTTTTTTTCTTTTTCTCTTTTTTTTCTCTTTTTTTTTCTTTTTTTTTCCTTTTTTTTTCCTTTTTTTTTTTTTTTTTTTTTTTTTTTTTTTTTTTTTTTTTTTTAATAATTACAAAAAATTACACTGATGACATGCAACACTCTTCCAACATAAAATATATTCACAAAAGATCTAAAAGTTGTAAAATTATTATGCTATGTAATACAACTTCCAAAGCCAAATGTATAAAAGATATTTCACGTTAAATTGCATGTGGATTGTTAACTTGAATTAAAAGATTTTAATTTGAGAAAGTATCTATCTTGGAATGTCATAATGCTGTAAATAAATTCTATATACATTATTTAAACTATAACTGCCTAAGTTTTTCTTTATTTCGCACAGTCATGTGCACATCAGATCCAAGATTTACCTTTTTCTCACAAAAATGCATATTACGTAACATATGCATTATTGTACATGCAATATATTTGTCTGCATAAAAGTAATACGAATAAACATCTCATACAATAACGACGTCCAAATGTTTTACCAGAATTATAAGCGCGAGTAATTTAAAACAAAAAAAAAAAAAAAAAAAAAAAAAAAAAAAAAGAAAGAAAAAAAAACAAAAAAAAACAAAAAAAACAAAAAAAAACAAAAAAAAAAAAAAAACAAAAAAAAAAAGAGAAAAAATAGAAATCCTAGATGCTTTACGAAAGCTGATAAACGATTACATCTCAGGCTGGGATAAAAGAAATAAATTATATACAGCTGGTACCCGGAACCTTACACAAATTCAGTTACTTTCATCGAACTAATATAGGATGTAGAACCGTCAAATATACTGTCTGCTTACTATTAAAATTGCGAACACGCAGAACTCTGATGTAAATATTGTAAAATACAACGGCACGCTTCTGGTCATGAAAGTTGCATTAATTTTGTTTCAGTTTTGTAAAATCAATCTCAGCATAACTGAAACCTTCCTGAACAGATGCGGGCGATACAGGTGCCACGTTAGCAAGTTCTGGTAGATCCAAGCTAGCGTAATGCAAAACAGTTGCACCAGGTTGGAGTTTTTCGTAACCCTCGTTATCCAGAGGACTAGGCGTAGGAGTTGGAGTGGACGTGGGCGTTTGTATCGGCGTTTCGTCAATGAATTTTGGCGATGATGATTTTTGTTGCAACACAGCAGTTTTAAAACCTGATAACGTCGGACTAGTATTAGGTGACGCAGTAACTAATCGTGGCTTCGATACCGTAAGATCGGCAAATTTCTTTGTTAACGAGCTCAATGTGCATTCTTGTGATGATAACGAATTTGATATAACCCGTGTTGAATCTGTGCTAGGACTAGGTGGTTCGTCGTTAACCATTTTCGATAATGAATTATTTGTATCCGCTATCGAAATAGGATTAACGGTGTTAACTTTTTTCGTCGTATTATCAATCGTCATATCATAATCATTATTCTTCGAATTCGTATCCATCCTTGAAGAGTCATCAGATTTTTGCGTAAACGGTTTTATAGGAGATTGAGGACTATTCAAAGAGAAGGGAAAAATAGTAGCTGATGAGCCAGTAGGCGTAGCGCGTGGAGGAGAAGCTGGTGTACTCGCTAAACTTTCCGATGTTGGGCTGCCATTAAGAGGTAAAAAACTGGGAGTTTTGGATGGTTTACTTCCAGCTTGAATGGCGATTGGCTGAGAACGTGATTTTTCTTTGCGGCTATTGACCCGTACTCTTCGGTTGTTCCGTCCAATCATGCCCGTATTTAGATTAATATAATCTTGTTCTAAATTTGGTCTAGCCTTAAAAGACATTTCTACGTATCCTTCAGGAGGTCGTCTAGGTTGAGGTAAATCAACCGGAGCTGTTCTTGTACTACCTTTAAAAATAATGGTATGTTATGACATAATGCAAAGTAAGATTAGTTTTCTACTGGGTTTATAATGAATTCTCATATCTTAAGTTATCTACCTGGTGGACCATTTGTTTGAATGCAATCTTCCTGCATAGGAGATGGAATTTGTTTGGGACTTGCGCCTGATAGTGACCAATCCTCCATATTACCGTCCATTTTCATATATAAACCTTCTGCTTCTTCCACTGGTTTTAAAGTCGTAATGACGGGTTTGTGTGTAGAAGCCGAAGTTGATACATGAATATGACTATGGTTCTGATTGGCAGTGATAGAATTATTGTTATTATTACGATTGATCTGCAAAAAAAATATTTTTAAAAATGTAAAAAATATTCAAAACAATAGTTATTAAATAAAGTTTACAGCTTAAAATATGAAGTACCTTATTTAAGCCGCTCATGTCGACGTACGAGGCAGTGGTCGATGTAGGCGGTTGTCCAGGAGACATATCGACGTAGGAACTAGTGTCGGTGGTGGCAGTAGAATATGACTGTGATTGTGACTGTGAATAAGAAGGGGGAGAAGAAAGAGTTACTGGAACGCTTTGTCTCGTAAAGTCTAATTCCATAAGATCTTCCATTCGCTCGGAGGCACCAGAACAACCAGAATTATGACCCCAAGAACTGGATAATAAGGGTGCGGAGCTTGATTTATTTGAATTGGAATTATCCGAACTAGATGGCAAGGGAGTTGTAACTACATTAGCTAGTCTGCCAAGTTCGGGTCTCTTTGAACGACTGCCTACAGAGAATGCTCTCACTCTACTTGCTTCCTGCTGAGTAATATCTAACCTAAAATTTCAAAAAAATAAAAATCATTTAATTTATATCATATATATCTTATATTAAACAATTACTTCATTAGTAAAAGTGTTCAATTGGTACCTATTTTTACGATGCTTATTAGTTGGTTCTGGTCTAGATCCAACTGAATATGCTCTAGTTGGTCTAGCTTGCAGATCTTCCCCTGGTGCAAGGAAGCTGGTTACTTTATCTAAGTGATACTCAGAGAAACGTAAATCTGTGCTAGGTGTGCCGGAAGTTACGGAGCAACTACTACCACCGTGTTGTGACATGTCATCTGGAAAATGACCATTATGACTGGTCGATGGATCCATATCTACATAACCATCATCGCCAACACGGGCCATTGGAACATAACCATCAGGTAAAACATTCGTCTCCTCCACGAGAGACGATGCACGAGAATGGGAATGAGCTGTCGTCGCTGGACTCATGGGCATGTAAGCTGCACTGCGTCCAGGACTCGAACCACAAGGACTATACATTTCTACATAGGAACTCTGCTGTCAAAAGATTAAATATATGCATATCAAAATACTGTAAAAAAATAATTCAACTTCAATATTCATTTGTAGAGTATTTTTTTAATATATTTAAGAAATTATAATAATTCACCTGTGATGGAGAATGGGATTTAAAGTTTGGCGAGTATTTATGGTGTGAATGCGTTGTAGACCATGGAGCATAATCGTCACCATTCTCTTCTAGAATAACCGGCTCGTCAGGAGTCAAAGAATGACCATATCTCGAACCGGTACCTTCTTCTAAAATATTTTCACCACCATCCTCCATAGAAAGAGAAGACCCAGCTGAGTCGGTCGAGCATGCTCCCGAGGCTGGGCTGATCGGCATCGAAGAAACTGGTGGAGAATAAGATAGACCTCGTCCATACATAGAGTGAGGTCTGGGTACGTGAGATATGAAATGAGAACTTCTAGGATGACTCAAGACAACCGTGCCTGGATGACATTCGCTTGTTGTCCGAGCTCTTGATGGCAAACTGTCGCATCTGTCACGTCCGGTAGTACCTGGAAACACACTTATTATAATCATCCCCTGAAGATGTGTTTTTTTATTAACAAAGAGTATAAAAAGCCAATATCATCGTCCCAGCAACAGCAGCGGTTAGTTTATTCGCATATATCCATCCACTTTGTATTTATATAGTTTTATATGTTCACATTGTTTATTGGTTAGTTTTCTTAAAATATATATTTATATATGATTCAAGCAATGAACAATGATTATAGTGAAGGAATACGTGATATTACAATGCACGAAGAAACCAAATGGAAGATATGTACCAGAACAATTCGAAGAAATATTCGACGGAATCGCAGCTCGAAAATTGACGAGCAAGGAAGAGGTTTATAACGAATCGAAAGGAGGTAAAAACGAAAAGCCGTCTTCTTTGGGGAGAATCGTGCATCTTCTGGCATGCAAGCGGAAGCTTACATCTATGGCCTTTCCTCGAAATTCGAGTCACGAGTAATACATTACAACCGTGACTCGATGCGTTCATCACGAGCATCAAATTGGATTGAAAACAGACAGTGGAGTAATGGCAGAAACATTGAAATAGAAGGAAAGAAAGAAAGAGACAGTAAGAGAAAGAGAAAGAGAGAGAAAGAGATATCTCTGACTGCTTTAACATATGACGAAACGAAAATACATACAGCGTAAAACAGATCTTTTGGATGATTGCGTTTGATTGATAATAACAGCAGCTAAGGGCAGCGACAAGGTTCTCTGATGGGATATTATTGCGGTTGTGGTTGTAGTGGTTGCGGTGGCGGTCGTTGTGATGGTGATGGTTGTCGTTGTAGTAGTTGTACTTGTTGTGACATGAGCGGATTGGGAATTATTGACGGAATGGGGATGACTTGCTACCGAATGACGACGTCTAGTAGCAGTGGCACAGTTGACATTAATCGAGGCAATCCCAGCAGTCCCAGCCCCGGTACCGGCAACGGCTGCAAACCACACAGCTCTCACTGTCGCACAACTACCATTTTTTAGCGTGCATTTCTTGTAAGTATCATCAGATACATCATACATAACTCGCCGTGCTGTTAAGCCTGATTTTTGGACGTACGTTCAAACGTTACAATCGGTTAACGAAATCAATGACAATATTTCAAACGGTGTAAGTACTCTTTCATAGCGAAAATGCCGAATTCTGAAATCATATTCGCTTGGATACTTAAAGTTGATATAGATGAAACTGAATGTAACATAAAAATAATTAAGCCTCATTTATAGAATATACCTTTGCCCTTTCCGTATATTTACATATATGTGCATTCATTAAATACCATATTGGAAATATCAATTAAATTGAAAAGTCATTGGAATTATTAGTAATACTCGGTTTGGAAAACTAAACCAAAATTTAATTTGACCCATATGCACATGCTAGTTATGTTATTTTACCAAATACCACAATATATATATATATATATATATATATATATATATATATATCAAAAATAAAAATATTATTATTTCATGTGTTTATCAAGATTTCAATTATTATATAAAGAATAATCTATTGTTGCTTCTTAGACAAATGATTGATCATTTTTAAAATATCGTATATGTTATAACCCGTATAGTTGGAAAACTGTATATACAAGTTTCATACAAGCAGAATTGAAATAAAAGAAAATATTAAGAGAATATCGTGCCACATTATACGCGTTATCGTTCTTTGTTTATAATTTGCAAATCCCGTATAAAGAAAAGCATACAGCTACTGTGACAGAGAACAGACCCGTGAATGTATTGGAAGAAGAACTCTGAGATTGACTACACTGTGCGGGGGCAGAGGCAGTAGTGGTCTGTTCCTGCAACGGATCCACCTGTTCCTTGCACGTCCTTTGTTCCTCTGTAAAGCCCGCAACCCACTTGTGTTACTCTAAAGCTGAGTTCTTAAGAATACATATAGTGATTCAGCTTATATTTTATAAATAACAATTTAAAATTTGCACAGTTATGGTTTAATGTAAAATAAGCGATGATATATCCCAGAGGATACTTCACATTCGTATCTAGAAAAAACATTATAAGAATCCTTAAAGTGCACAAGCCCGCAAATGAAGAATCATCTGCAAAGTAGATATGACATGGTGCACCTTGAACCATTTAGATATATTTACATCGAGTAGAAGCACGGCTGATTAACTGACCACACTGAATAACCATAACTGACATTGTATAATAAAGTTACCTAAATGATAATATATGTATCAATTACGCTGCTACTTTGCTTACCTAGAGGCGAGAAGCTATGAAGTTTTTGCCCTGTGTGCCGTCGTTGAAGCACAGAGATGGGTTTACTAGCTTCATTTGCCGAGGAACTACGCATCCTTTGTCGAGGCCCAACCTCATCTTTACAGGTATTGGAATTACTCATTGCATTTAATATTGCAGCGTGCATGTTGTGCGCAATGTTATTATCTTCAGCTTCCATCCAAAATTCACCACCTCCAGTTACTGCAGATCTACCAACTTCCATATAAAAAATGCGTTCCATATAACCACACCGCCTGATGCAGATTAACTGTAAATTAAAACATTAATTTATTAAAAATTTTCATAAAAATTCTAGACATCAAGACTGCAATAATAAGTTATACAAATAAAATACTTGGTACATCTATTAAACAATCTAAAGATACTTACAGAGAATTCAATAGAATCGGAGTTGCCTTGAGTTCCAATTTTTACTAGACTTAGCGTGCGATCTGTGAGACATAACCTGTACGGTCCATTGATATTCTTTCGTTCTCCAAGTCCTTTCTTCTGCATAGTAACTTGCCACACATGTTCTGACAAAATACATAATAAAATTAAGAAGAATATAGAGATATATAACCAAATAAATTATGATATATTAATGTGATTATATCAATTAGATACTTTATATATAAATAATTATTTCAGATATTGTTCAGGAAAATACATTTATTTATAATTATTTACTAATAATGAAATGTTTTGATCAAATTTAATTAATGATAAAAACTTAAACAAAAGAACACAATTTTATTGATAATTCCAACGCGTATGAGTTATAAACAGAAAAAACTATCGTAAAAATTAATTGCATCGTCGTAAAAACAAAAATAATCCTTAAAATCGATAGATCACCAAAAACATTTGAAGTGGCAGATATAAAGATGCGTAATTTTGTGCACAATTTTCGCGCTTTTCGTAACGTAACACGCACGTGGAACGTGCGCACATTCAGAGCAATACGACAAAATACAAATCGTGTATGGAAAAAATAAATAAATAAATATGTAAACAAATAAATAAAAAGATTTTTTACCGAACGTAGGGCGAGGCTGCTCTCCGTCGGGTACATCGCCGCTCTGGAGGAGCAGCATTGCTTTCAACCACTCATTCAGTTCTTTTTCGTTGTCGAGAATCAAACAAAAGCATTCGTCCTTCGTATACAAAGCTATGACGTGCTTGTGCTTCGTGTCGACACGCTTGTTGATATTGAAGCAGCTGTGCAGCAGGATGCTGCGTTTAGGCGATTGCTTGCTTTCGAACTTCTTCTTGCTGTCATAATATTCCAAACAAGCGGGATATCCCGGTGCCTCACCCCTTAAGACAAAATACTTTTTCTTCAAGGTTTTCAGTTTTTTCAAATGTCCGCAGCATACAATTGGCCCACCTGAGGGGGAGACCAAACCTCTGTTGCCCGAAGACATTGCCTCGATCACGATCAGAAAAGCCGTCCTTGTGAGAAACCAAGAAGTCGGCGACGGGTTCCCCTGTCGCGCGTAAATATCGTTCTCTCACTCTTTCTCTTTTTCCCTCTTTCTCTCTCTCTCCCTCTCTCTCTTTCTTTCTCCCTCTTACATTTTACTTTCGAACGAACGTGGCTCGAACGTACCGCGCGCTTCAATACTCGGAACTCGCGCGGAAGTCCATCGTACGCTCGGCAATGCGCTCGGCGATGCACTCTACTGTTAAGGATCAAGGCAAAATTATCGAGAGCAAGCGAGAGAGAGAGAGAGAGCAAGTGTTCCCACCCTAGCACAGGCGTCAGGTGGAAACGCTCTCCGTCTTCAATTCTTCTACGTCAATGATCACTAAGTTGTCTATTAAGAAAACGACGTCCTCGTTGTTTCTTTTTGTGTTTTTTTCGCTTCTTGAATCGTCGTTTAGCGATCTAAGCGTAACGATTAAAAGTAGGAGGATCGGCCAAACCGTTCTCTTGAGCATGACGCGCACTGTCGATATTATCGCGCGTCGATTGAGCTCGTGTCGCGCGTGATTTCTTTTCTCGATTTCCCTCTCTCTCTCTCCCCCTCTCACTCTCTCTCTCTTTCTTTCTCTTCGTATAACCTCCCCTCCACCTTTCACCTTCTTCGTTACAACTTCACATACTTTTCTCTTGGTATGATTTCTACACTGATTTTATACAGTCACCCATATGTACACATATACACGTACACCGATATTTTCTGACTTCTTCGAAAGAACGCAATCAAATGTTTAGGAAGAAGTCCACGCAAAGCATCATCGATGTATAGTAGTAAGCACGTGTCAATGGTAAATAAGCGAATGCACGCCGCACGGCAGCGCGGTGCATGTGCACTCGCAACGCGCGCTAAGGGCGTTCCATCCAAAGATCCCCCTCCCCTTGTAATCCCACCATTCCTTCCAGCGCCTTCCGCAAACTTAGTTTACGATCGACACGACTCTGCTCGACACTACGGAAGAAGATAACACTTCGTTCGTCGTCTTCTACTACTTACCCTCTCTTTTACTCATGCAAGAAAGAGGTTAGGATATGATGCCTTTCAACATACGTCTTTATATGCGTTAAACCACGAATCAACGACCGTGTCTCTCTTTTTCGTTCTTTCGTCCTCGATGTCACTAAAGTTCACCTGTCAGACGACGTATGAAGTTTTAATCGAAAAATTCCAAGGAATCAGCATGCTATCTTGGAACGCAGGAGGTTACGGGTCGACGACACTACGAGGTATTCACGCGCCGCCTCGAAAGGCCGTCGTCCTTTCTTTCTTTCTTTCTTTCTTCCTTACTTTTTTCTTCTTTCTTTACTTTTTCCGTTTTCCTCCTTGCTGTCTCTATTAGTAAAGCGCAACCGCAAAGTAGCTTCTTATCATAGGAATTTTACACCTGTTTATCGCGCGAACGCACGATTTACTGCGTGAGCCTTTAATCGCGCGCCATCCCTCTCTCTTTACCTCTCTCTCTCTCTCTTGCGAGTGAGTGAACGAGCGCGCCTATATACGAAGATGTAAAAGAAAAAGAAACAGAGAGAGAAACGGAACGAAGACTCGATGTTGCATCGACGCGACAAACGCATACACATGCGCGCAGAGTTTACCGCGGCGTATACGGAAAAGAGACGGATAGGAAGAGAGAAGAGCTACGTTACACACGCGCGTGAGAGAGAAAGAAAAAGAGAGAAAGAGAGAGAGAGAAAGAAAGAGAGAAAGAGAGAGAGAGAAAGAAAGAGAGAAAGGGAAAAAGAAAAAGAGCGAGAAAGAGAAAGAAAGAGTAGAGGAAAATGAACGAGAGAGGGAGAGATGACGCGACGACACACGCAAGTGGGTGGTTGAACCCCTCTTATCGTTGCCCGACTGCCTGACTGGCTGGCGTGTTACAAATGCAGCTCGCTCTTGTGCGAACAAATAGGCTACTGCCAAGGGCAGCGCCGATATTCTTTCACGCGCAATACCGTACGATCGACGTCAAAACAAAACCGCCGCCACTACTGTCGTTGCTTCTATCCTTGTCCTCGTATCGTGCTCGAAGTGGTCTTCTCTTTTATATTCACGTTCTTGTCTCTCTTATTTATGCTGTTTCTTTTTTTCAAAGATCACAAATCATACCATGCGATCAACAACGAAAAAAACGTTATGTCGCGGTCACGGGGGGGGCCACGTTCGATCGCGAAAAAGAAACAACGTAAAGGCGTCGTGATGAATATACGCAGCAGATACACATACCTCCCTCTTTTCTCCCTCTCCCTTTACCCTACTGCCTCAACGAGGTAAGAATCTGTTTTTCCTCTTATTCCTCTTCCTCTCTTTCTCTCTCTTCTTCTCCCCACTACTTTGTACCTTTCCCTCACACTCCGCGCAATCTCGCACGATGAGAACACAAATATCACGTCACTCAAAACAATTGTAACCCACGCTAATGTCGTATCACCGAAGAACCATACGAACGTGACACTGCAACAATATTCGTCGACGTAGCTATGAAGATACAATATATGAAAAAGATAGGCACGAAATTGATATCGTCCTCGTTGTCAATCGTTTTTCGCGACACGGAAGCTCGTGTTTGCTCGGCACTCGTCAACGACACGCCTGAGAAAAGACGGTATGCTCACTCGTATCCATCTTGTAAAGGTCATGTGTACACCGAGGCTTCGCGCTGCTGCTGCTTGTAAACAAGATGTACGCAGGCGCCAGCGTGTCGAGTGGTGGTAGCGACGGTCGACAGCAACGACTACTCGATACGCAGTACGACTATCGTACTATATATATGCATTTATACATACCATCTATTTTACGTATCTGATAGAGCACGCTCATCCCGCCATGAATTTTGCACGACACGACGCAATGTATTCCATGCCATCTTGTGACAGAATTATGCAATAGACATCTTTGATATGAGCATGTTTTTTTTGATTAGATATGGGATGTTAACCTCTTGCATTTAATATATTTATTTAACAATTATAGCAAATCACTCTAAGCAATTTTTTATAAAATATTATATTTGCATACTATCACGATACTAATGAGTATGTACCAAATAACATTATTTTAATACACAAATATAATTTCTTTTTCTATTTTTTAATAACAATTTATAACAACTAAATTATTTCTTTGAAAATAAACTGTAAGTATTGTTTATATATGATGGCACTCGAATGTAAATAATTCAATAATCAATATTATTTTTGGATAAATTATGTAAGAGTTGAAATTTATTTAACATGCCTATTTATTCATATATATATATATATATGTATATACATATACAAAAAAAATATAAATATATATGTATATACACATACAAAAAATATATATATATAAATCAAATCAATAAATCCTTAACAATTATCAGTAATTTTATAACATTACAATAGTATTCTACTAGTTTTACTATTTTTAGACAATACTGCCGTACGTTTAAAAAAGCACTATCTGTGATTTTTTGATATTCCAACCGTTATTCATACCGTTTGTTTCACCTTAAAAAGCTCTATCACAAGCTATAAAGAAAATCATCAATGCATTAATATTTAAAGGGTATAAAATTAGTATTTTGAACGTTACTGCTTTCTTTTGTTATATGTTATTGCAAAAAATATAAGAGTTTTAACAAATCAAAAACTTTAAAAGCTTTTTTCAAAACTGATTTATAAAGATACTACGGCAAAAAAAAATAATACTATTTATAATACATCTACGAATGACACATCAGTCACGATAATAATTCTGACATAATAACCGTTGTTAAAGAGTAATATATATAAAAATATAATACTATTTTAATGTATAAAAATAAATTGTACTCTTTAATTCTTCTCTTAAGTTTAGTTTTTTTTTTGCAGTCTTTTAAATTTTACCAACAATGTAGAATCTAACAATATAAAATAATCTATATTGTGTAAAAAATACTGTTTATGTCAAATGAAAAAATAAACTATATATTAATTGATTATGCATGAATTACAAATAAAAGAGATAGTTGCATAAACTTAAATCTGGTTCCATTTGAATATTTTGTCCAACGAGTGATACAAGTTTATGAGCATATTGACATGGAGCAGGCACTCTTATGGTACCAGGCCAATTGTAATATAAATGACAAAGTTTATATGTAAAACGTTGTATGTGATCAGGCTTCATATTTGATCCATCATAAGCAACGATATAATGCGTTGGCGTTACTGTGCCAGCACGTATACTTTGAGGTATAAGGAAAAAATCGTAAAAATTAGGTCTTGTTATAGAAAAATCAATGATAGTTCCAGATGCAGGATTGATTAAATTTCCTTGCTGGAAATTTTGAGAAAATTACACAATACTCCAATTAGTTATAAGTCATGAAACTATTTTCACAACATTATAGTTATTTTGGTACTCACATTCTCACAAAATAAACGAGTATTAATTCGCTTTTGTACAACAATTACACTAAGTTGTGGTTTGTAATCAGGATCTATATGTGTGAATGTTGCCAACAATTGTTTAACTTCATATTTGGCAATAGTGTCAATTTGTCCATCACCAACGCCATCACGATAAACAATTATACGATTTGGATTACTTCCATTGTGCTGAAATAATGGTTTTCATGAAATCATCTTCTAATATTATAAAAATAAATAAATATAATAACTTATATATAATATATATATGAGAATATAGATAAAAGTTCAAGATATAAATTAAAAGTTGCTTTTTATATTAGATACTAAGTGCATGCAATATATATATATATATATATATACACATACACATACACACATGTATATATATGCATTACTTTTTTAAACGCATTAATAGCAGAAATTAAGCAGATCTGTAATAAATCTATTATTTCTTGGTGTGCTCCTTGTAAACAGATCTTACTGTACCACGATGTTAATAATTTATCCATACTAGCTACAAATCCAGCTACACTGCCTCGTCTTCCTTCTCCTAAACCAGGATGATATACGTCTATTCCACATACCATACATTTATCCTGTAAAATATTTTACTATTTACGCATAATTCTTTAAATATATTTAAAATATCCTATATGTACACATACAAATGGAATGTTCACTGCCCAAAGAGCACCGCCTAGTTTACAATTCATTTGTAAAGCTATTTTCTGTGTTATACTTCTCAATTTATCAGGACGAGAAAGACTCCTTGACATTATAACTTGCGATGGAATAGGTTTTTCTACGCAACAAAACCTATATCAATATAAATACTTTAGTTCTATTAGCATTGATAATAACATTTCAATCATAAAAAATTTGTGAAAAACTTCTTACTTTTTAACTGCAGAATAACGATCAGTTCGATTGGTGGGGAAAACAATAACCACCATTTCAACATCATCATTAATGATGTAACGAAGTTTACGCAAGTATGTATCAGTTCTATCATCTTTTAAAGAAACTTCATGGGGAATGCTAATTTGTAGGCCTAAATTTAATGAAATATTAAGGAGCGTTTTGATAAATGCTGTAGCGTATTTTGTATCTCGTTGAGAATAAAAAATATACCAATTTTTCAAATTCGGCTGAAATAATTTTTTTTTATTAGAAATTTTGCAGAAAATTATGTTGTAATGAAGTTGTGGCAATTGTACTTACAGCACGTAAAGCATGATTATTAATCATTTCAATATGCCACTCAGCATTTGATTTTCCCTGTATCATCTTATTTTTACCAAAATATATATGTTCAGGCATTAGAACACGTCCTTTCAAATGAGTTAAATCATCATCAATATGTAAACCCCATGCAGATAGTATTTCCTGTGTTACGCTGTTTTTTTTTATTTCATGTAAAAAATTCCTTATTATATCACGGCGATTGTTAGGAGAAACTTTCGTAATTGTATTAAGATCTTTCATAATTTTACAATCTGATCTGATACTATCCGTTAATCCAGCGATGTAACATAATTCAGGTACTAAAAGTGTGAGTTTTTCGTGTGTCTGAAAAAAATTCCCTTTATTTTCCAATTTTCTTATACTTGCAATTATTGTAACAGCAAAGAATATAAAATATCTAATAAACGAAAAGTATATGTACCTGCCCAGTAGGTAATTTTTCATTAGAACGGTGTACTAAAAGTGGCTGGTTTTTATCTTTAATTTCTAAACTCCAATGATTTTTATAATAATCTATCATAGTCGTTCTCATACCTTGTCTTTCAAATTCAAACATTGGATTTTTGTCCCATGCAATGTCATCGATACGATAGGTCTTATTATTATATCGAGTTAGAACACTAGACCCAACAACTTCCATTGTTATATAATCTTTATAATGCTCTTGGTTTTTTTCATGAAATTCAATTCTAAAAAATAAATATTTGTCATGTTTTTCCATTAATGTTTTTTACATTATGTGAATATTACGTATATATACAGTCTTTATGAAACTACATTTATAGTATTTATGAGAAAGTTTAATATATAAAATAAATAAAAATTAAAAATTTCCTGTAAATATATATTTAAAAATATTTGGAAACTACAAGAAAATTGCAACTTAATAGCAAAACAGTATTATTTATATTTGCTTTTAATATTGTATTTGTAATAAAATATTTTTAAATATATATTTATAGCAATTTATTCTAACATTCTGTAAACATGTGTGTATCTGTTTATATATATATATATATATATATATATATATATATATATATATAATATAATATATATATATGTTCTTACATCAAATCTCGAACTGTTTCCATACGCATAACTCGATGTTTTGCATCAATGCAAAGTTTTAATCCACCTTCATATTCATTAATAGCTGTAATATATCCAGGCCAAATTTCTAATTGGTGCTGTGGTACAGTATGAGCACATGCAGGATTAAAATTTTGTCTACCGATACGAACAAAATTAAGAGCTCTCATAATACGTCCAAAAAGAATATTAAAGAATTGGATACTTTCACTCATCTTTTCTTTCTTTTTAAAAATAAGTGTAAGGATCACTGGAGATCCATCTAGTGGATGATCAGATTTGTACACTATGTTCTGAAAGTATTTTCACATTTTATTTATACTATTATATCTGAAATTGTAATTTTTAATAAATTTTACCTCTTGTGGAAATTTTTGAGGCAAGTATAGAAGAACTCCATCAAAACTTAAAGTGTATCCAAGTTTAGCTGCATGCTGATTCAAAAGTTTTCTTCTCAGAGCTCTTGAATCAATATCAGGATTGAATTTAACTTCATATTGAAATAATCCCCTTCCTGTATCTAGTTTTAAATCGATGTAATTAGCAAATAAATCTACCCTAAACATAAAATATAATACTTTGTAAAAGATAATGATTAGTACCTTTATTAATGTAGATTTTTTGATAATGTGACAACATTTAAATAATAAATCAAATATTAAAAAATACTTACACTTTTCCACTTGTACCTTGACGGTTTATTACTTGTAATTCTTCGCTTGGAGTAGCAGTTGCAGGAGTGGTCTCATATATAGAAAGTTGAGACAACTTGTCTAATATTCCAGCATTATTATTAGAAGAGGCTATTTTCTCTTGTACTATTACAGGTTGTCTTACATTACTTTGTTGTTTTTCTATGAAAGATTCTCCTGTACTAGTCTCTTGTTCTATCATTAAAGGTTGTCCAGATGTTCTATACACATGTCAATATATATGCATATAATATAATTATAGTTTTTCTCTCTTCCCCCCCATTCACTCACTCACTTACTCACTCTTCCTAATCTTATTAATTAAAGAAGACTTACGTAGTTTTTTTAAATAAACTTAAAGGAGATGCTCTTCCTTTACCTATGGTAGGAAGAAGCTCAAAAAATGGTGATTTTTCTTTTTCTTTTTCAGTTTTTGTGAAGTTCAATAATAAAGCTTTTCCACGTCCCATAAAAGGTAAAGTAGTATTAAATGCTTGTAATTGTGAAATTGACTGTTGCTGGTATGTAAAACTAGATTTATCTAGAATTTTAGATTCATTTTCTACCAATTGTTTTCTTATCTTTTGTAAAACCAAAGTACCTCTGCCTATACCAAGTTTACTTGGTCCAGCATCACATTTGTCTGTCATTTTTTATTAGCTGCAATTATCAAAAGAATATTGAATCTAGGTTAATTACAAGATAGTATTTTATACTAATACATAAAATGTTTTCATAGCTTTTTATAAGAAATATACAAATATAAAGATTTATCAAAATGGTATTATAATCAGTTTAAAAATCTGTGTATAAATTTAAAAAATAAATCAATTTGCAAAATTAATTTTAAAAGTAATTTTTAAATTAATTTAAAAACTAACAATGTTATATAATGTATAACTGTTTTGTATAACATATTAATAAATGGCAAAATAAATATATTCTAATTTTAATTTTATTTAAATTATAATTTAATTAAATATTAAGAATTCGTAAAT
Source organism: Vespa mandarinia (assembly GCF_050613455.1). Taxonomy (NCBI): domain Eukaryota; kingdom Metazoa; phylum Arthropoda; class Insecta; order Hymenoptera; family Vespidae; genus Vespa; species Vespa mandarinia. Next base: position 7,629,534 of record NC_140811.1, on the reverse strand, counting down.
TAATTTCCTCTTTTTTACTTCTTCTAACTTTCATAGTCTTCAATGTAATACAAAGAATTTCATTGCTACAAAATTTATATAAGCAGGTTATAAATGTACACGTATTTCCTATAAAATTTATCAATATCACGATAATGAATATGATCGTATAAATACAGTGTAAAATGTTAAATATAAAAAAATATATATAAAAATATAGAAAAATATATAGTATGAAGAATATATAGTATAGAAGAAGAAAGAAAAATACGATTTATATTTTTACTTTTTATATGTATTTAAAATAATTTAATAATCTGATTTTATTCTTTCCTCTTAGTATACTATATAATGAACGATCATATATTATATAGTATAATATATAGTATAACGATCATATATAATAATAAATTACGAATACAAAGTTTATACAATATTTTTGTTTTACCAATAATAAAAAACATATATATATATTATAACAGAAAAAAGAAGAATTTTGAATTAAACTTTAACCTATTTGAATATATTTACATAATTTGTCCTTCTTATTATTAATAGAACTTGTTCTTATTTCCTTTAAATATTGAAAGATAATAAAGAACTTTGAAATAATTCATAATAGATAATCTCCTATTTATGATAATTTTGACTTCTTGACCGTACTGCTATCTATAGATATTTTTATAAGTTAACAATATAATAAAAAAATAATTGTGACTTAAATAAAAGAATAATAAAAAAGAATAATAAAAAAAAAAAAAATAACAAAAATAATAAAAAATATAAAATTAAAAAATATATAATAATGAAAAAAATAAAATATGTGAAAGAATGTTTTGTTTTATTTTATGACGTCAATCGTCAATTTATTTAGCTTAAAATATTAGAAATGTATATGTATAAGAATTTCTTTACATTTTAAATGAATTAGCAAAATTAATGTTATGTATTTACATATATTCTTTATAAAAAATGACACTAATTTAAGACTACAAAAAAAGGGTTTCTTTTTTAAAAACAATTATTTGGTTGGAACATTACAATATTATTTTTATCAATCATTGATCTATTATATTAAGTCTTTAAAATTTTTTTTTTCGTTATATTCTTTAATAAAGATTCTGACTTGTTTACGCCTATGGATGATGACGAACATACATGGTTATCATAACGTTAATTAACGTAACGATAACAAGTTCCTTACAATGACTACATTGAGTTTAATATTTTAGTTAAGCTTAGTAAGTCGACTTTTATTTAGTCATAATGGATATATATAATTTATTTAAAAGTATATCACGTTTATCTTCCGTGAGATGGCAAATATCAGTAAGATTATCAAGTTAGATAAAAATCTTTTAATATTATTTATAAAATAATATAAAATTATATAATTTTAGATAAGACATTATTGTTATGCCACTAATGTAACTGAGCCACAATATATTGGAATCAAAAATATTTTTACAAATCATCTGAAGTTTATTAACGCAGAAAATTATGAATCTATTCCTATATATAGAATCCTAGATCCTGCTGGACAAACACATTTTCTTGAAGAAAATAAGGTTTTTTTAATAATACATATATATGTATAAATATCGATATATATAAATGTTTTTTCCTAAGGTTTTTCTGTTACAATTAAAATTTATAGTTTCATAGTATAAGATAAAATAATTAAAATATAAATTATAAGATTATAATAAGAAATTTTCTTTTTATAGTTAAAATTAGATGATAAAACGAAGATTAAAATTTATCGTGATATGATGACACTTAGTATGATGGATAAAATTCTGTATGAATCACAACGACAAGGTCGTATATCCTTTTATATGACAAATATTGGAGAAGAAGCTGTTCAAATTGGTTCAGCCTCTGCATTAATGTTAGAAGATACAATTTATGCACAATATCGAGAAGCAGGCAAGAATTTTTGTAACTAATAATAACAGTTTTATTTATATTTTAAAAATATTTATTTTATTTGAGTATATAGCTTAGAAAAATTTACAGGAGTATTACTTTGGCGTGGCTTTCATATCTCTAAATTTATGAATCAATGTTATGGTAATATTGAAGATGAAGGAAAAGGAAGACAAATGCCTTGTCATTATGGATCAAAAGATTTAAATTTTATAACCATATCATCTCCATTAACAACTCAGTTGCCACAAGGTGTTTAATCGTATTAATATTAATTATTAATTTAATTTTTAATTAAATTAATTAATAATTAATTTCGTAAATCTATATCATTAATATTTTATAATATTAAATCATATATAGCTGTAGGTGCAGCATATGCATATAAAAGGGAAAAAAGACAAGCATGTGTAATGTGTTACTTTGGGGAAGGTGCAGCCAGTGAAGGAGATGCTCATGCAGCTTTTAATTTTGCTGCTACTTTATCATGCCCAATAATATTTTTGTGGTAAGTACTAAAATTAATAATCATTTAATTTCAATAACTTTACTCAAAATTATACAATATACTCAATATATATATATATTTAATTAAGTCGTAACAATGGTTATGCTATCTCAACACCTGCACATGAACAATTTAAAGGAGATGGTATTGCAGCAAAAGGACCAAGTTATGGAATTAATACAATTCGAGTAGATGGGAATGATGTACTTGCTGTACACTATGCGACAAAGGCTGCTCGTCAGTTTTGCATAAGTGAAGGAAAGCCTGTCTTAATAGAAGCAATGACTTATCGGTTTAAAAAAAATCATATATTTACTAGTAATTCATTCTAATAATTATAAATGTATAAAATATTCAATATTTTTTTTTCTTTAGTACTGGTCCTCATAGTACATCTGATGATGGTACATTATATAGAACTAGCAAAGAAATTGCTCTTTGGAATGATGTTGCACCAATTCGAAGATTTAAACAATACATACAGTCCTTAGGTATTTGGAGTAAAGAACAGGAAGATAATTTGAAAATAATTATAAAGAAAGAAATTTTAGATGCTTTTATTGAAGCAGAGAAAAAACCTAAACCTCATTGGAAGGAAATGTTTACAGACACTTACTTTAAAATGCCAGATCATATAAGGTATAACCTATTGCATAGCATATATTAAATAGAAAGAATAAGAAATAATTATTTAAAAATATCAAATTTTTCTGATATATGTTTCTCCTTGAAATTTTACTTGTTTATATTTTATATTTCAGAGATCAAATGTATTCCATGGAAGAACATCTCGCGACATATTATGAGCATTATCCATTGAAAACATTTCAATCATAAATAACTTTTTAATTAAATAATGATAATAATTCATTTCTTAAAAATATATATTTTTATGTCTTAGTATATTTTAATCACATGCAATAAAAATAATAATAATAACAAATATGAAATTTGCTGTTTTGGTAATATTAGAAAATTGATAGGTAATAGTTTTAATATGAAATAAAATAAATAATAATTATTATAATACAGTTATAGTATATTGTAGTATAGTGGTTATATGAAATGCAAAATATTATTTCACATTTATAATTACAATTTAATTATATCAATTATAGAGACTAATTTTTTAAAGACAAAACCAATATATTTATATGCCTTCATTATTTATTTATATTGTCTTTATTTAGTTATATTATCAGCAATTTCTTTATATTTTTCCATTCTAAATTCTTTTCTTGCTGCACTAAGCAAGATATTGTGGAGTAAATTATGTTCGTTTGGATTACTTTGTTCTATGCTTGGATATATATTTCCTATTTTTTGAAAATTATACTTTTATGAAGAAGAATTATTAGAATTAATAAATAAAATTATAAAAATTAAAATTACCTCTAAGTTCTAAAACAGCTCTTTTGTAAATATTGTCAGGATATATGTACGGTGCTTTATGAAGTTTTGTAAAAGAAATTGTGTAGTCCTTGTACTTTGGCGCAAGAACTTTAAAAAGTTTATGTACAAGTTGTTTTTCAAGAATCCAGAAATCAGCTACTTGCATTGTTTCTTTGTGATCTGGGCCATAACGAATTGCTTCTGATATCAACTATGTACAATATACAAAACATTGCTTTAATTATATATGCTAAATTCATTTTTGGAAAATATTATGTTAAATATGTTATAAAAAAAAAATATATAAAGCAGAATTAATATAAAACATAAATGAGAAAGACACATACGCGTTCAACATAACCTCTTGTTTCATCAGCTCGGTTATAATTTAATTCGAGTCTTTCATATTTTAATAATGCCGTCAATGTTTTTTGAATTTTCCGAATTCTTCCTATTGGACCATCTACGTTTTTTAATTTACGTCTTGGTTTTACATTGTACCTTAATGTAGAAACTAATTTTTCGATATTAGCCTGATTCATCTTTTAATCCCTGTAGCGACTTCGCAATCGACTGAAGTCCACTGCGAAAAATTCGAAGTAAATATTATAGTTACCAAGTAAAATTAAATAATTCGAATATTATTAAAAAATTACATACTTCATAAATTTAAGACGTTTTTTGTCAATAATATACAAAATAGTTGTCAAATATTTTTGAAGGAATTGGCGACTCTTTTCAATGATCATAATTAGAAAAATATAGTTAAATATATACAACGATTGAAACTGAAAGTTAAGTAAACAGGATTTTTAATAAAATTAAAAATTGTTTTCTTTTATATTAATTTTTTTATTTAAATTCAAAGATATCAGTTCAAGATATTAATTCAGATATCACCTACATTCAAATAAATATATATCTACATTCATCTCAATGTATTTTTATTATTTTAATAATTATAAGTAAAGTAGGTCATAAAAAGTATCTTTTCTGGAAGTAACATTGTTTTTTATATTTATGAAATTTCCAGTAAATATTAATCATTGTTATTATATCTTTTTCTTTTCGTAAAGGACTTTTTTCAGTGAATACAATCAAATCTTGTATTAAATTAGAAAGAAAGTTTAATGTTATAATTTTATTTTTATTTTATATATTACAATAACATATGATACATTAAAGATAACAACAATGCATTATGATCCACTTCTTATGAATAAAGTACAGCTTATAACCATATTTGTAAATATTTATACATGACAATTTGATCTTTATCTCATGATATCTGTGACGGTGCTTTATCATTAAATGTTACCATTTATAGTTTATTTGAAAATGCAAGATGAATAAAAAATACAATGAAACGTTCAAATCCTTCACTCTATCATTATGTATTAAAAATTACATTTGAAGATAAAATGTTTATACATTATCATTGCACTAGTCCAGAAACTGAACTACACACAGTTTTACACAATTTTCTAAATATGTAACTAAACAAATGCAATTATGGAATTTAGAGCTTAAGAATTTAAAATATAAGATATACAGTTAATTTACATGTTTGGTCAATATATTTTTATGGTATTTGCAATTAATGATACTATTATGTTGATAAATAGTTGAATGCACGATTACTTTAATGATAAATTATATAATTATTTATCGCTGCACAGGGGGAGCCATTGGAAGACCAGGCGCACTAACATTAGAGATGGCAGAATTTGGTCCTAAAAGAACCTGTTTTTGTTGTGCACGCTGAACTTCTTCCATTTGAGCACGTTCTACTTCAAAGAATACAGGTGCGAACAAAATAGCAGACGAACTGAACAAGAGCCATGTTGCTGAACATGAAAATGTATATAAACCTGAAATTGAATTGCAAATTTTAAGTCAAACTTCTCATATGAATCAACCGATAATAACCAAATAATATTAAAATTTATGTTACATTTATGACAAACCTTTGACGCAAGTACATAGACCAGATCCAACATTATATCCAACTTTGCGAACATTTTCGGGAAACATTTCTGTAAGTCCTAATAATCTTTCCGAAAAACTTTCATCCTAAATAAAATGAAATCATTGATGTTGTATAGTAGATGTATTCAAATCTTCTAAATTAATATAATATACTATTTTATATAATATTATTATCATTATAAATTAAATATCATTATAAATTTATATTAAAAATATAAGATTATTAAACAGACTTAAACTAGAATCTTTGATAGAAAATATTGAATGTGATTATAATAGCTTATATGAGATTATTTTTTAAATTAAATATCATAGATAAATAGCAAAAAATAAATACCTCTTCGTCATCTTCTTCGTCGGGAAGAAGAGATTTCACTTCTGGAGAGCGTGCGTCGCTGCTACCCATACCGCTATCCAGCTGGTCTATTTCTTCGATTGAAGCCATATACGTGATTAATAAAAAATTAATATATAAAACAAATGAGTCTACTCAAGTTTTGAAGAAAATAATGAGCAATTCTCCGTCTCCTAACTTCGACAACGTACTACTGTATAAGTAAAAGCAGCTCTCGGTCACGTTTACTAGTGCTGCATTAATTTTGATAGGAGGAGAATATGCCGGTACAACGTGATTCAAGTTCAACCGCGCGCGATATAAATTTTTTTCGAATAACATTGATATTGATAAATGGACTACTTACGTGTCGTTATAGAAATTATTTTAAAAAGGCTGTTTTATATATATATATGTATATATGTATATCAGTGATACTATTTTAATAATGAATAGTTAAAAATATATATACGATTTATATAATGGTCACTTTATTTTACGATTCACTTAATTTTATGTCAAATGAAAAATGTTTTAATATTAGAATCAGATTTGTAGTTAGTAAAAATATATATATATATTGTATGTATTATTATCGCATCGAAATTAATCGAATAAAGTTATTTTCATTCTAAGAAACGAGCAAATCGTAATTGCAGAGAATTAAGGCATATTTCAAATCTACGAATATATTCGTTATTGTGATTTAAAAGAGTATACCAATCACTAACATTTCATTAAACATATAGCCATTGAAATGCTACAAATAAGTAACTTATATAATCATTCTTGATCACCATTGGTCATTAGAGAATCTAATGAAAAGAAATACACAAATATATATATAAACGACTTATACTTTTACGATAAATATATAACTAAGTACTCTTGGGTTTGTTTACTAGTTCTATTTGATATAATCAAATTTTGATTTAAATCATGTTAAGGAAAAAAGAGAATTTTCTAACATTTTTTTTACATTTTTTATAAAGCACGAACCAGCAATATTGTTTATTTCTTGTATTTGAAATATTTAAATTTTATAATTTCTTCGATATAATATTTTAACATTGATATTATTTACAGATATTTTGGCATAATACATTTTCAAATCTATTTTTTTCTATTAATTAATATGTACATTATTTTTTATGTAGAATCAAGTAATTTGTTCTATGAAAAAATACATTCATTTATTGTGTTAATGATAAAAACTACTATTATGTTTAAAAAATATTAAAAGACATAAAAAATTATCTGTATTTTTTTCTAAATATTGAGCAAATAAACAGAATATTTTGCATGTATATTTTAGAGGTAATAAGTGATGATGATTTCCTTCTCTGGAAATTCTATATATCACATTCTCGAATTTGGTACATATGGTACCTAATATTTAAAGAATATATTTTGTACATTTAACCTATACATAGCTATCTATCTACTTGTGATAATATGGGAATATCACAGCTTTTTTACAAACGTTCTTACAACCATTGAGATCTAATTCTTATAAAGATTTAGTAATATATATAATGCAATATAATTTTCTTAATGATATATAATGATTACTGAATATACTTTCTAATAATATGGAATCCGCTGTTGTTTTTAATATATGCAGTTATACAGTAATTATATCTTTAATATATATGAAATAGTTGTTACAAATACTCATTTGTAGAAATAGAACGTTCAATACTGTTTTTAATGTAATATTTTCTGAGTATATGTAGTAGATTTTAAAATATTCATTTTTCGAAGGCATACATTAATGTTTGAAATTCTATTTCGATTCTTCACTAATGAATTAATTGTAAAGCAAATAGAGTAATTCTAGATATTTTTTTCTATTTACTCTTTTTTGTATATTCAAAAATTTAAATGCCATAAGTTTAGTTATTAAAATTACTTCCTTTATCAAGCTTTAAAAAATCGCACAACTCGAACAACATACTGTTTACATATGGGACATTCGGACATTCGTTTCCCACAATTAATACAACATGCCATATGACCACATTCTAAAATGACACATTCTATAGGCGCATCCCAGCAAATTTTACAAATATCTTCTTTATCCATATTATCTATATCTATGAATACATTTTTGTTTATTATTGTTTATTTCAATGTTTCATATATTTTTTAATTGCAAATATATTAAATATTACCTGCTCTTGCTTGATTATGTTCTTCCCATAATCTAGATGCTCTGTCCAACAATTCACACCTTTCAACACAACCTTTAAAGTCAACACGATTTGTTATTAAAAGAGTTTTTAATTGTTTTACACTTAAGTGTTCCAATTGTGATAATTCATTTATATCTGTTAGCTTGACAAGACCTGACCACTGTTTCAACAAAATGGTTTTCAATCTTAATATTAGACATAAATAAACAAATGTAATATATAAATTAGTAAAACATACCACAGGAATTTCTGTTAACATATCTGATTGTTTTATATCTAATGTTTCTGAATCTTCATCTTGTTCGGTAATTAAAGGCTCTGGTCCACTATCTGGACTACAATCGCCTGCCGATGCTTCTTCTATTTCTATATTATTAACTGTTACACATTCTGATTCCAACTCTATGTGTTCTGTGTTTCTTTCCTCATTCATTGCATTTGTATGATTTTCTAATTGTATTGATGTTTCAGGTAATGTACTACTCGCAGAACTTGTTTGACTATCAATAATAAATAAATTATTAATAATATATAGAATAATTTATTAATATATATATATATATCTTTTCACTCCAAAAATATGGTTTAAAAATATGATACATACGGTAGTTCTTCTGTTAGGGTACTTGGCTTTATTGTAGAATTCCTTTCATCTACTAAATTATCTGCTGAACCATTTGCATATATCAATAGTAAATTTACTAAGTCTTCTTTTTCTATGATAATAATAATAATAAATTTTTATATACATAAAAACAATACATATAGTATACATAAAGATCAATATTTGTATATATTAAAGATTTATTATATTTAATACATACCTACGCATCCTTTGATTGATACTTTTTTTGCTATAAGATATTGGCGTAAATCTCTAGAACGCATTTGCATAATCTGACTACGAATAAGTGGTCTTCGTGATAGCATACCACAATTTTCGCAATTAAATGTTTTGTCAATACGCTTTATAAGGCACTCGGAACAAAAATACCTTAGACAGCCCGTACATTGTTTCTAAAATGTAAAAATTAGTATGACAGTGTGAAGTTAATTTTTTTATATGAAAGTGACACATGGAAAAGAAGAAATATATCAAGCAAAAACATTAGCAAAACATTAGCATTTTTGAAATTATATAATGACACAATCATTAATTGTATTTTAATCAAAATTAATTTCTATGTATTTCTCTTCATAATAGATACTTACTCTTCGTTTAAATAAATTAAATTTTGTTTTGCATGCTTCACAAGCCATCTTTATATGATTTAATCGTCTAAAGTTTACGTTTTTCGAAATTTGTCGGTTATGATATGACCAAGGTTGCTGTGTTGGCAAATGTATCACTAAATCTAGTGATTTCGATAGTTTCTGGATTTGCTGAAATTGTTGACGGTTATAAAAATGATCTTTGATGATTATGTCTTATAATCATCAAAGAAATTTATGCATTTCGATTGAAACTTATTAATCGAACGAAGAGAATTGATGTTTCCTACACTAATAATAATATAATATATCGCTTCTAGCGATATCTATTTCTCCTCTTCATATCTGTCTTCTGAAACGAGTACGACAACGATAAGGTAATGAGTCACATTGGAAATAATTATTAATGTTTTCTAAGAAACATTTATAACTACTTTCTTTTTCTACTATTAATGTATTATTTACTCGATCAAGTATCAACTGCACGCAATGCGCGTATTCTTTTGACTCCATGTTCACCCACTAAAACGTACATTTTGATACTGAGTAAGTTCTTGTTCTTCCTGGCTTGTGTCCACCTACCCTACCACCACACTTTGACGTCATTGTCACTGCTCATTTACTATTATATTAGCGTCAATTAATATTCAATATTATTTCAGAAATTAATTAAATTGGATTATAATGTTATATAATAAACGTATTATTTAAAAAAAAATTAATAATCATATTCATACTATTTTCATCAAATTCGACAGAAATATATTTATAATATATATCGATATTATGCAGATATCGACCTTTACCCTGATTAAAAAAACGACGATTAAGTTTATTAGTTTATTATTAAAAAAACAACAAATAGCCATTGTTAATTTATATAATTTAAATAGAAGTAAACAATTTTTATTTATTTTTTTTATTTACGTATCACGAATAAAAGAAACAATTAAATAAAAGGCATTTGGTCTACCTGTAGATATATGTAAAAAAATTAACCAATTACTGTGGTGAATTAGAAAAAAAGTGTAAGACTCTCTATAAATAGAGTAACCTATGGCGTTAAATCTTAATGTAATCGACATATAATATGTTACAATGAATTATATAATATGTTTGTAATCTTTTATAGAGGTGAATATACAGAGAAAATTGTATTAATCCTTTCGCTACGTCAGCTAAATAGTTGCCGTTATACGGGGAGTCAAAACGCAAGCGTGCACTTCACAAATGAGAACATATTCGTGTTTTTTATCACGAATCGAACGTATACTTCACGTATACTTCAGAGCGGTACTCTGTTACGTCATATAACGTTAGATTATTGGTTTCTTATTCAAGTTGCGTCAAGTTCCAGATGTAATATAACCAAAATTATGAATCAATGCAAAATTTTAATGGATGACTAAAATCATTGGTAAGATACAACGAGCGTGCGATGATGGATAACTATATAATCATTGTTGATAATAAAAGATTTAATGACCTTTTTAACTTATCTCATGCTTGTGATACTTATACATTACTGATCCTTGTTGTAAATGATATTTGATCTATATATATTATATCGATTAAAAGATTTAAAGATATCGATTATTAGATTTAAAATAGCATTATTTCGATTAATTTTTTTTTAAAGATTATAATACTTATATTTTTATTATATTAAAAGTATGACGTAAAATATTAACATATTTTAAATAGTATGACATAAAACACTTTTCAATATATTTTAAATACTATGACACATAAAATATATTTAAATATATTTTAAATAATATGACATGAAATATATTCCAATATATTTAAATAGTATGATATAAAATATATAATACAGTTTTGATTTAAAAATGATGTATAATTTTTAAGTTTATATATACGCTATTTGGCAATTATTTATATAATGCGATATTACAATGATGAAATTAAAATTGATAAATCATCGAAATTTAAATGACTATTCTTAGACACGTATATATACTATAAAATTTACATTGGTAAAAATATTATCACGATTTATGTATAAATTAATATTATAATAATATTACAATATTACAATACAATATATCGTATTACTATATTTTCTATTGTTAAATATTACTACATGGACGGATGCATCGTGTGTTTCGAATTTTGTTTCGGTATCCTTTCGACGACATCTTCCTCGACGTCTCTCGAAATTTGATTCCACTTATCGTCACTTTCTGTATCATCGTTTTCATGAACGGGATCTTTCCTATAACATGTAATAGAATATGCGTAGTATATAATATAAATAGTATATATAAACAATATAAAATTAATGTTATTTTGATTAATCGATTTGATCATTAACTAACGTATACTTATTAATAGAGGGCAGGAACAACGATTTAGGACAATCTTTGAAATACGGCCAACACTCTCCGTGTAATTTCCCTCTATTTTCAGCTTCCACATATTCGTTGAGAATATTTGCAAATGGCGACTTACTAGCCCTAAAAAATGAAAAAACGTTCGTTAGATAAAGAAAAAATTGATCGATAGATAGAAAAGCGATCTTACGTGAGAAATAGTTTCAACATTTCGCCGATTAAGCCGAAATTGTTGAGAGGATGACCGTGAACTTCACAAATCGCTCGCAATAGGCAAGCTTTTCCGTTTAAACCCAAAGTGCTTAACATATCCTCGGCTGTGCCGTAAAGGAGGGCTCTTTCACCACCGTGGAATGCATCTTTTGGTACTTCTATAGTGTCTCTTTTGTGAAGTCTTCGTTTTATGAAGGCAGCTATGAAATCTGCCATGATCATGCCAGCTTTTCGACCGCGGGCACTTCTATCAAATGCCGGTGGTAAAGCACCATAAGGATTTTCATTATCTGTTAGGCCTAATTTATCGAAGTCGACTGTAAAATAAAGGAAATGTAATCCATTCTAGCATATGTACATGTCATATAAGTTGTTCATTTGTCAAAGTGATATAATTAAGAAAACAAAAAATTGAGAAAATTGATAAATTTATATGCATTATTTCTTATAAAATATATCTATATTCGAACATATATTGTAAAATATATTATTACAGATGTAGCTTTTATTTTACATCTGTAACATATAAAATTATTATTAATTTTAAATTAATAATAATTAATAATTAAGTAATAAATTATTTATTAATCAACTGCTCCATACAAAGCTCTTGTCATTTAGTATTGTTGAACGTGATTATCAAGGACATTTATTTTAAATATATATAAAAAATTAAGCACCAATCAAGTGCTTCGATAGTAAAATTTAAAAAAATTCAAATAATATAGTTAATCGTTTTGACTTATTAACGGTTTATATCATGATCTATAAAAAGTTTTTACTTACTCGTAAAGGGAAGACTAATAGTCATATTGCTCAAAAAGCCGTAAGGTGGATATCTAACGAAGGGTAGTGCCAACGTAGGTGTAATCGTCATTACTGTACCAGGTGGTAAAGCTATCCGACCGTCATTCGTTATCCAAAGGACTCTTTTTTGTCGATGATGATTGCCATCGCCGTACTCGTTTCCAGAACTGGAATACGATCGTTTTAAAACGAGTAGACCGAGCAATAGCACAAGAGTCTTCCTCGTCATATCGACCCTTTGCCAAATTCTGTAACAGAAACTTCTCTTATTAATCTTAATTATAATATTATTTTCAATTTTATGAAGAGCATGCTGACTATAAATCGTGATTTAGAATCTTGAAAAATAATTCCATTTGATTACGATAAATAAACAAATGTATTCATTCATTCAAACGAAAAGAAAGTGGGTTGAATGAGGAGACGCGTTAAAGTGACTGCACGTTACGAGGGAGACATTGATTAATTTTACAACAAAAATGCATGCTCATGTTTAACGTTTAAATTACAATCACGATTTATGGCACAACTTACGAATTCGATCAGTTCGTATCCAAAGAAGCGTTCATTGTTTGCGTTTGTGAACGTTACAACAAATCGATTGTTATAACGTGACGAGAATGGAAATGCTTTCATTTGTAATACTTTCGAATTTTTTCGCTCTACTTATAAATTAAATGAAATCTTGAAAAAAAAAACAAAGAATGAGAATGATGAACAGTAAAGTTTTGTGTTCTTGATTTTTAAATAGGTTTCCTTTTTATTCTTTTTTAATTACTTAACTCTAAGCTATCTCTGATGCATTACGATGTGTTTATGAAATTAATTAATAAATGTCTAATGTTTGATGTTTCCGAGAAAACGATAATCGTTACGATTGATCTAAGAACGTGTTTTTCGTTACTTGTTAGTACTGTAAGCGTACCTTACGAGTATAACTAGTCGAGCGAGTGACCAGTTTGTGGACGCAAAGTCGCTTCGATGTAACAGTATGTAATAGCCTGCGAAATCATAGCCGAGAGTGACCAGGCCAGTGGGATTCGCCCTAGAAAGAAGTCGAGGTGTACTTTACGTCCGGAAAAATTTTTTTATGGTACAAAAGCCTAACGTTATATGTTTACAAAATATGGATATCACATTAATGTATCCATTAACAGATTGATCGTTCTAAGAGTGATCGGTAACCGACAATCGAGTATTGGCGATAGTAACGTCCATTGGAGTTGTTTACTACGTTTGTTTCGCTTATAAAAATTGTTGACAATTATTCATTATCATTATTCAATTATTATTATTATTATTATTTGCTTAATATGATTTATGTAAAAATCGTTAACATTGCTAAGATTTCCAATGATTAAGTTAGCCTTCGATCATTGGTGAAGGACAAGTAAATAAATATGTTGCATGTCATATTTTGGTGCAATTCAATTACTGAATTGAATTATAGTATTGAATCAGTATTCTATTATTTTGTTTAATATGTGTTGCGGTATGGGTGGAAAGTTTGTTAAAATATTCTTGATGATAAATATATTAATTATGATACAAAAGAGATTCTTCTGTTCTCATTTGATGTCAACCTGGGGGAAACCCTTTACTCGTAAGAAGACGACGCGTGTGAAGACGACGTGACCGTCGATATAACGGCCATCACCGAACTCGGCAAGAAAGACCGCGAGGAAAAAGTAAGAGGAGGATAAGGAGGAGGAGTAAGAGGAGGAAGTAGTGAAGAGTCGAACGAGCACCGCAAGAATACAAATTCCAACGACCTGCATATTTCGACGTATCTTCTTGAATTGGGCCAGTACTAAACGAATTGAACGACTTTGCAATTAGGTATTCGTGGATCGATGCTTATTTTTGGCTGGACACCGTTAAGTCTTGATTCTTGAATATAAAACCGGGTCAAATACAGAGTTTTTTATTTTCTTTTTCTCTTCCGTTAACACTATCTTCGATCTTTTTTTTTTTGACCACGTGGTTATGATTACTAATTTATTTTCAAACCTAATATTTCTCGTTTTTTAGATAGATATGTATCTGTAGATCGAGTTATTTCGTTACAGGGTAATCTGTGCCTCGAATTCAGCGCTGATGTGCTGTAATAGCGCTCATGGATAACACTACTACGCGATATGATGATATATAATTACGGTTGCGATGGTATGATACAAACCGCGGGTGAGAAATATCTACCAGTACACGAATTTAAGTCAAGTTAATAGATTTAAGAACGATCTGATTTACATATAGAGACGAAGAAAAAAGAAGAATAGAAAAGATACAAAAGAGCCACAGCCACAATTACAATGATACGAAATATTTTTAAACGAACGTTGAAGTTTTGTTTTCTTTTTTATTTTTTTTTCCTACTACGATCGATAACGGTATTTGTTCGAGTCATTCGAATATCTGTACCCGATCCAAATATCGCGAAGCCTGACTGTTTTATGATCGAAGCCGAAAGAAACGTCGAAAATTTTCTCCAAAGTTGTAGAATACAATAAAGGAAAAAAATAAAACATATATTATGCAAACGTATTATTACATCCTGTTGAAAGTTACAAGCATGGATGAATGTACGTAACATATATTATGGAAGGCTAACGAACTGGTTGGTTAACTCGCAAGATGGAAGTTTTGCTCATCTATTCGTATTATTTCTAGATATATGGACGTATTTTATCTATCGAATATTGATATATCTACATTAGATGTCTATTTTATATACCTTCATATAGGAATTCGAATTCATTCCTGACCCAGTGTCTTCTTTATATTCGGTTAACGGTTAGTCAATTGTGTTAGCAGTATAGTTTGACAAATTGCAAATGAACTTCATGAATTTTTTATATTTTACATTTGGGATTCGATAATTTTTTGACTGGCAAAATAGATTATAGATTATAGATTTACTCATAAATATAACTGTTCACAATTAGGCTCATAAATGAATCTAACCTAATATAAATGATTAATATAAAAATATTATGAAAGTTATTCATTGAAATTGATACAATACATTTATATGTATTGTATATACATTTTACAAGTTATTTTTCGTTATGAATTCGGCTGAACTCATTTTTATGCAGAACGAATTACTAACTACTAGAAAATGTAATCTAAATTAGGAATTTTTATACATATAAATGTGATAAGTATTTCGCGTAACAAAATTATGCTTGAACAAGATTTTTTGATAAAATAAATACTTGATCTCGAATCAGTTCCAATTTTTCTTTCTTTATGTATATTAGAAAATTTTAGGTGAAAGTATTTTAAATAAAAATTTTTAAATTTCATGATATTTTATAAAATTATTTATCAGTTTTATGTTGTCTTAATGTTTTATGTTCACTTACTTTTATGATTTAGTATAGTAAGTGTTAAAATGTAATGATTAAAATATTCATCTATGTTACATGTTTCATACTGATATGAATCGTTTGAGTTTTATGTTTTAATGCTGCGATCATGCAACGTCAGAATTTCACGCGTTGCTTGATACAGGTTTTACTATGTATGGTAAAGCGTAACAATGTCGTTGTACTGAATAAGGATAATCTAATTAAATAAGAGAAAATTACATTTACTATTCATTTCTACTTTTCCCTTTCGATTGATACTTTTCTTTGAGCTTCAATTTCTTTGTAAGTCAGATCATATTTTATTGGTAAACGAGAGAACGTCTATATCGCTTCAAAAATGTAAGATCGATTAAGAAATTGTAACTTAATAAAAAGAATCTATTTAATTATGCTTTTACTAGCAGTGAAACAAATTATGAATGAAAAATATGTATTGTCCAAGGAAAGAAAAAAAAAAGAAAAAAAAAGCAAAAAAACGTATAACTGTAAAAATATGTTATTAGTAGTAGCACATGATCTAAGTTTAAAGTACGATCATTGATGTTCGTTAACGATATTCGATACTAGTTGTCCTTGAACTTTTCAAAAAGAAGATAAGACAAAAAACGTATCCTTCTTGTGTGTGTTAAATGCGTTTAAACGTTATTAAACCTAAAAAAAATGACAAATCGAGTTTATTGAACCACTGAGTATTATCCATGTCGGTAAATCTACGTCATTGTAAAATGAGTTTTTAATATCGTGAAAAAATGCGTATGTCCCTATCGAAGAGTGACCGGTCAATTACGTGTTTCTTATTTACGATTTAATGAGTAGTCATAAGCGTCGCGTGGCGCGAACGAATATATACGATACAAAAGTGTGAAGCAACTTTTTCTAACGTACACGACGATTGAAATTGATCGACCCGCTACTTTGGGTTCAAACTTCAAAATATTATGCGACGGCTGCGATTATAATTTGTCGATATTTACAACGACATTGATGTTCACCTTGAACTATTTCGGAGGCTTCATACGATACATTCGCTAAAGAACCGGAAAGTTTAGTTTTTCAGTTTAAATATTTCTTCGAGATAATCTTAATGGTTATTTCATCTTTCTCTTCCACGCGCATTCCTGGACTACTTAAAAGTGTGTATATATTCATGTCCACGTGGTCTGTTTAGTGTCTATCCCGCTCTCCTCACACAATATCAAAGGAGTAGAAATGTATAGAAAGTTATACTAGTCGATTATAAAAAATGTTACATACGATACAAATATATCTATTAAAACAAAATATCGTAGACGTCAGGCAACATATACATATCCATATATACCTACCTACTTGTTCTCGTATAAATTCACGTGGTGAGATTAATGTAATGAAAATTTTCTATCGCACGGAAGATCTCTTCCTTACGTCATCTTATTCACGTAATATAGATGATAATAATGAAGAGGAACTTCCATCGGAGTGATGACCGCAACAAACTTACATTCTTACCGCTATAAGAACGCTGACAAATTGGCGGACATACCTTTAGCATGAAGTAATATCAAATTTTTCGCTGAGTCGTAGAAGAGCCTTGGCGTGATGTTTGTAACTATCTGGGCTAATTTTGATGCACACTGGTTAACAGGGCTATGGCATAATTGTTCGCACGCGGCGGCTGCCTAATGCAGACCGCTTCTACTTCGTCCCGTTGATCACTGTGGTAGTGTGACTTTGCCTTTGATCGCGAGATCTCCTTATGGACAAATATGATTCGAGTGTTTTAACATGTGCCCTTACGTATGTTTTATATGTGTATTATTTTAAGCTAACAGTTTAAATATTTATTTTGAAGAAGGTCGAAGAAAATGTATTGCAAACGAATAAAAAATCTATATGAAAATCGATCGATCTTACTCGTCGATCACTAATGTAAATCTCATGTCGATTATCTGGAGTCGTTGCTCTGCCAATCGCGAACGGAAAGGTACAACGGCACTCTCGTGCCTCTTACATATCTATTCTTAAAGTCTTCTCTTTGATCGAAGTGTTTTACTTTGAAAATTTTTCGATTGAATTTTATGATAATATCTTTACCGATACTGCAAAACGATCGTCGAAAAATACAAACAGAAGATCGTTATATGCAGATGACGAGAATGATGATGGTAAGCAACGTAGTTTCACAAACAACGTCAATTTTCAGACTGACCGCGCTTTATTCGCGCACTTGACGTCTTCCGCGTTGCATATACGAGTCGGTACGAGTGCGTACCGATCCACGGCGAACGTTCCCCCACTCCAGCTGCCCTCTACCCCCACTACCACATCCTTTCTGATGGTCACGCACTCACGCCTCGGACGCATTCGAATACCTTCCCTTCTCCTCGGCCGCTTCGCTGATCATTTTTGACTTTACTTTTTATAAAAACCGTTAAACCCTTTTCAAAAGATACATAGTGATATACAGAATGAAATATGGGTACGCCATATAGGATAGTAATAATTAATTGATACAAATTGAAAGTCATTGATATTGTATCAATTATATTTTAATATTATATAGATGCAATATGATAAAGATAATGAAAAGTTTATAATATTTAAAAGACGTATATTAAAATAATCATTTTTAATCGAGAGAAAAGAAAGAAAAAAATAAAAAAGAAAAAAGGGGGAAAAATGAGATTCGGTATTCGGTCTGAGTCGATTATCCAAATATTAAAATTCACAACATGCTTTATTTGTAAATCTGCGAATTAAACAATATTTTTAATACAATACCACTAATCCTAAAATTATCTTTAAGAGTCCGCGCGATTGCAACGACGATGATGAGATCGGAGACGCGTCTTCAAGAAAAAGACGGATCGATTATTGACGTAGATATATTATACATCATGTATATGCGTGTGTGTGTATATGTGTATGATGCTCTCTATTTTTGATGTGTAAACGATAAGTCGCATCTTCGATCGGTCAAGTCGCTCGCGGTCATTTTGACAACAAATCGCGTAGAACTCAAGGAAAAAGGAAAACAATGCTTGTATGTACTTATTTTATCAACGAAGTGAAAATAAGTCGTTCACATGTTGCGCGAACACATTTTCTTCTGTTCTGTTTTCTTTTTTGTTTTTTTCTTATTTTCATATCTTTTTTCCTTTCTTTCTTTCTTTTATAAACGTTAGCGAAACAAAATGATCGGTACGAACCGGAAATATTTTTTCTTTTTTTATGGCACCTGTACGTAATGATATACGCATGCGCGAGAGAACAACTTGAAAAAGATCATTGAATCACTTTTGTCGACGCTCTCTTCTTCTTCTTCTTCTCCTTTTTTCTTCTCAGTTAACATTTTTGTTTATTGTCTAGAGATGACATCGCCATCGTCTCTTTTCTCGCAAGAAAAAGAAAGAGAGGCGAGGAACGTACAAGAGATACAATAATTACGTCTCATTTTTCTTTTCTTCTATTGCTCCCTTTTGCTTTTCTTCTTATTTTATTTTATTATCCCCGCGAAGCGGATTCGCCGAAATGTTTCTTCGCGACGTCAGTGTTTCAAATTCTACTAAAGCGCAATGCAAAAAAAAAATCAAACGAGAAACAAAAATGCTTTTACAAAAATTTTAGGATAATAATAATGATAATAATGATAATAATAATGATAATAATAATAATAATAATAATAATAATAATAATAATAATAATAATAATAATAATAATAATAATAATATTAATAATAATAATAATACGCTTTCTTACAGTAATAACAATTTTTATAATAGTAATAATAATAGTAATAATAATAATAATAATAATGAAAATAATAATAATAATAATAATAATAATAATAATAATAATAATAATAATAATAATAATAGTAATAATGATAATGATAATAATGATAATAATAATAATGATAATAATAATAATAATAATAATAATAATAATAATAATAATAATAATAATAATAATAATATTTATAGCAATTGTAATAAACGCAAAAAACGTAAGACCCAATTGTATCTCTTCTTGCTTGAAAATATCAGACAGTTCAGGAGGAAAAAGTCATCGTCGTTGCGTTAAGTAGTAAGTACTGCGTAAATGCGCAATTGGGTCTTAAGTCGGGAGGCAATGTATGTATAATGTAATAAATTTGTAATGATTAATAATATTGTAGTGGGTAGGTAGGCTGTAAACAATTTTGTCGCCTTTTTTACACGCATGAAATATACATACGTCAGAATAGAACGCTCAGAACAGAAATAAAAATTAAAAAAAAAATATTAATCTAAATAAGTAAAAGAAGAAACGGAAGAGAAGAGAGCTTTTTTGTGTTCTCACGAATTCCGAAATTGGAAAGGTTTTAATATTCTTGATCTTTTTTCTAGCGTATACAAAATGAAAAGCAGTATCTCGAATTTCGATGGAACGTTAAAACGGGATTCGCGGCTTTCGATCAAAGGGACCGGAGAGACTTGTTTTCGTGGAGAATCAGCCGAAGAATACACCGGTTCCTTTCTAGCGCTCATCTTTTTTTTTCTTTTAATTTAATTTTTTTTGGCGACCGTTATCCGTTATTACTTTTCTGATTGCGCGTTAGACGCAAAGATTGTGGTAGTAACATCTTAAATATATGCATACTTTCCTTCTTCAAACATTTTTGGAGAAATTAATGAGAGACGATAATACAATAAATAATTCGTCTTTTTTAATCCATTCAACTGGTTTGAAAGTTTACTCGTACAATCTTCTCGTTGTAATAATGAAAAAACGCGCCATTTTTTCAATTCTTATCTCTATAAGGATAAGCTGCGAATTTAAAAATGAACGTGTCCTTTTCAACGCTTCTCAAGAAATCCTTCAAATTCTTTTGTCGTCTCTCGAAGAGAAAGAAAAATAGAGGCGACGCGTTTCTCCATCGAAAAAGACTGTCAAATTTCGCTTGTTAATATGGAAGCTCAAAGAAACGCGACTCACATACGCGATGTCTTTTACGATTCGGCCGCGAACTGGAACTCGAAAGAAAAAGAATACGATGATACTTGAAAAGGCATTGTGATATTATTTCTAGCATCGCTATTATTATTTATTGTTTATGGCAGTGAGCGATCTTTTTCGGGGTAGTAGAAGAAAATAGGGGGATGCATTTGAGTTGTGTTCTCGTTCGACATACTATTACTACTACTACTACTACTATTACTATTACTATTATTACTACTACTAATATTACTACTTTCTCTCTCTCTCTCTCCTCTCACTCGTCACGTAAATAAAAAAAAATTCTTTTCTCGTTCCATGCATTCAGATTCAAAGACGTAGTGTCTAGCTTTATACAGTTTCCACAAATATTTTTCTCTCCCTCTTTATCTTCTCAATGATTATTAGTAGTCAACAAGGTAATGTAAATTTTCTTTGCATTCTTTTTTAACGATTAACAGCCTAATGTACCTAATAACGAGTAATTTCTCTCTGTATCAACGCATTTCTTCTTTCTCTCTCTATCTTGTCTTTTCTTCTTGCAATAAGAAAAATATCGCACTATTTTCGTACAATACAAAAGCTCAAAACTCATCGAGATGCACACAACGCGATGCGTTCTCAGAGCTGGAAAAAAAAGAAGTATCATAGGACAAATCCGAGAAATATTAAACGTCGCGAATTGCTTAAAAAATATCGCGAGTAAAGTTTTATCCTGCTTTGGATAATCGCCATTGAACCTTTAAGTACTATGATTCTCTTGTTCTCGAACGCGATCTGTTCATTTCGAAAAGATCAATGGTTCGTGGTTAATGTATCACTTTGTACAAAAAAATTGGACTTCTTTTTATCTGTAATGCTTAGATATTATAATGCCAGCAAAAGTAATTGAAGATCATAATACAAGTTACCAATAATGACGCTCGCGTAGATGCTTGCTTGATCATCTTGGTAATCGCAAAAGCAAGGGGGGAGTAGAGGATATTTACAACAGGGGATTCTTCTCTCGTCAAGCCTTCAACCCTTTATAAAACTACGCTCTCAAGGGGTGTGAAAGTTCCACCAGCAACAATTTTTTATAATCTCGTTATTAATTCAATGTGATCACAGTATTTGTATATAATAACAAGAAAAAAAAAAAAAAAAAAATATATATATATATACACATACATATGCATCTCTCCGTCTATTTTTCTCTTTAATCAGTGTACGAAAAAGCGTAGATTAGTGAGGCTAAGATTTATCATGGTGCGTAGCTAAGATTTAGACGAAAGGATGAAAAAAAAAAAATTTTGGGTCATAAAGGGTTGAATGGCGTCGATTGATACTTTATAAAATTCGCTTAGTATGTTTTCGCATCGATGATTTTCCTTTTAATTTTCCCTCTGATCAATTCTTTCCTGTCAATCAAACAGGATCATAAGAATATAGAGAAAAAGAGAATTTTATCGGGAGAATCATCGATAGAATCTCGTAACAATCTAACGACTACACCTTTCAATCTTAATATATGTATATATATATATGTACGTACGTATGTGTGTGCCTTTCTAGTACTCTTTCTCTTTCTCTTTCTCTTTCTCTCTCTCTCTTTCGCTCTCTCTCTCTCTCTCTCTCTCTCTCTCTCTCTCTCTCTCTCTCTCTCTCTCTCTCTCTCTCTCTCTCTCTCTCTCTCTCTTTTCATTTTTATAATCTACTGCGAAACTAATTTTAATTATATTTACAGGCTACCTTTATACTGATTCTAAGGATTGCGAAAGGATACACGCGATTATAAAATAAATTTAACTTGCGATTTGTACATTGAACAATTCTTCATCTTCGAACGCTACTTTTTCGTTCTCCCATTCCTGATAGTATATAAAAATCATCTTATTACGATGTCCAAGCATTTTTTATATACCGAGATATGCTTCTTTCAAACAGTTTCGTACTCATTGTATAATGTAACCCGAACAAATTTACTTTTCATGCTTGGACATTGACATCTTGTGATTAAATTTCTTCTCCTCCTTTTTATTATTCCTCTACTTCTTCTCCTTTCTTTATTTGCGTTTTGTCAAAAACGCATCGATGTTTATATCGACAATTTTTGTTATCATTAAATATTAAAAATTAAGTAAGTCTTTGGTGTTTGTACCAATCTTTCCCGCGCTGCATAGTTTATCTAGAATGTATGTGTGTTTATGTGTATCTGTAAATGTTTATCCGAAATACTTTTAAATATAAGAAAGTAAAATTGTAAATTGTACTATAAAAAAAGATTGATGTGAAAAATATACGATTCGATGATATTTCAAAAGAAATCTTACGAGCCCATGAAAACAGGATATCGTGCGTTTCAAATTAAATATCTTTTTTTTTCTTATGCAGGAATTTTCTTAGAGCAATTAATAGCATTAATTTGCTTGCAGTCGCGCTTTTTCGAAGCTTATTATTGTTTAATTTGTACGGTTGTGTTTGTAAAGAGAATTTCCGTGAATGCCGAAATAGAAGAATTTCGCTTTTTTTTTACTCTTTTTTTTATATATTCTTCTAATATTTCCACACAAAGATACAGACCAGACCATATTCAAACTATATTATTTTAAAATTTGATATACTTCTATTGAGTACACGTTGTTTTTTTATTTTTTTTTTATTATCGGTTACAAAAGAGATTGTTATTTGTCAGATTACTAGATTGTTACTAGTCAGTTAGCAATAGGGACGCGAGTAAAACTCGTGAGAATAGCGTTCCGTATATCATGATACAAAATTTTCTTAACAAGATGTGCTCCACCAATCGAAATTTAGGAGCAAAAAGGCCGTTTAAACACTATATGTTGCGTTTTGTATGTAGTTATATTATATATGTATAATATGTGTGTGTTTGTATTGTATACGTATAATCGAGTCGATTGCTTAAATACGAAAATAAAAATCTAATAATGAGATACGATATGCCTGAGGCTTTCCAATGCTTTTAAACACAATTTTTTTTTGCCCGATTCTCCTTCAAAAATTTCACTTAAATTCTAATATTGCTGTGTTGTATGTTCTACGGGAACACGAAAATAAGAAAATTCTTTTGACGATGGGAACATTCTTGTTTACAACTAGAAAATAAAAATTCAAGATTAATAACGGAAGATACACAAAAGAAGATAAACTGAAAGAGGTTCTTAGAATCTCTACGAACTTAAAAAGAAATGAATAAGAATGAATAAGAAATTTTTAATGAAAAATCTAACATTAGACTGTGATCGATGAGGCTTAGAAATCGTATAAATGTTAAACAATAGTCAAAATAATTTACAGGTGAGAATCGAGCCATTTAAAATTGTGAGTTCATAATCCTCGTTGTTATTTTTAATTGTAATTCTAAATGTTTGCCTTGACACTCTAAATAACTTTTGTCAAACTCGAGAGTGCGCTTATTTTCATTTTTGTTGTTTTGTTTCAATTATTCTAATAACACGAATTAATTTTGACTGTCTACCTCGTACGTTACGCTCTTACGTATAAATATATGAACGCGTATGTAACTGTATGTTTTCTGTATAACGTAGGCTTGTGTATATATATGTATATATAAAACTGCGAGGAACGCTGGCTTTAAAAGTTGAATAAAGCTCAGAACGATGAATCAAGTTAACTATTTTTCTTTCTCTTATTCTTTTTGTTTGTTTGTTAATTACGTATAATAACCGACATATATGTATAGAGGAGACGTGAGTTAATTGGCGACTATTAAATTCTTTTAAAAGTCGAATGAGATCGTTGCTTTTCCAAAGTCTACTACCATTCATTTTTAAGTTAATCGTCGCTTTTTTAAACAGTCACTGAAGAAGGCACATTTGTGATGTGTTTCGCGTTTGTCTTTTTATTTATTTATTCTTTTTTTTTACCTTTTTGTTTTTCGCGGAATTTCGTTTTACTTAGTACAAAGTGTCGGAAAGTGTGCACAAATTTTCCTTAATCGTCATTGTCCTTCGCGCTTATTTTTCTTTTCTTTTCTTTCTTTCTCTCTCTCTCTCTCTCTCTCTCTCTCTCTCTCTCTCTCTCTCTCTCTCCTCTCTCTCTCTTCGTTTTTGGCACCGTATAAAATATACGTGTCGTATATTTTAATTCTGTAGAATCTTTCACTTCCCTACATTTTCTTTTAACTTCATTTAACTTCATTTTACAATTCATGTAAGCATAGAGAAACGATAATAGATTCACTAAAATTTGTTGCTGGAGGCAACAAATGGGACATTTTACTGTAAGAATATCGTAATAAATCAATCAATTCGCTCGCCATGTGAATCAGTTCTTAAACACAATATAACTCTAGTAATTTCTACAAAAAAATAAGAAAAGAAAAAAAGAAATTAAAAGGGGGAAAAAAAAGAAAAAGAAAATAAAGATAATATACCGTGAACTTGTAGATTTGGACGTAAATCTATATAACTCATCTTTACGTTGTCAAATCGTTCGTTAACACTTTTCTACTCGTATAAACTTATTAACCGATACTCGTGCAAAACAGGATAAATGCACAACCGATGGACAGGACACACCGATACGATCTGGAAAATGGCGAAACGTTGTTTTTTTCTTTCTACGTTCTCGGGTGTTCTTACACAATGTAATATGCAACTTTAACGAAGAGATAATTTGTCCATATATTGGCAGCTAGCTGGTTGTCGTTTAACGCGAAAGTTACACGAGTCGGTATTGTTTATTCCGTCAATATCTTCACGTTGTTTTCTATCATATATACATACATATTGAAATATTATATATGAACTGCACTTCATACATATACTTCTATTCGACAAAAAATAATGTATGAACATAATTTCGGATCATTACGTTATCTTTCCTCTCTTTTAATAAGAACAAATAATCATATGTGCGAAAATCAAAGCACAGACCTTACAATTCTAAAGGCGATTTTTTCTAAAGTCCACTCGTTCCTTTTAATCCGTACGTACGATATATTTCTAAATACTTTAAACCCCCTACTATCGTTTCTTATTATCCATTATATCTACAATAGTCGCTGCTATAAACGAGGATTACCGTTCATGATATAAGAAACATTAGATATTTCGCCACTTCCCGGTGCAATTCGTAGCGATGGACCTTTAAGCGCGACTTAATATATGAAAAAGAATAAAAGAAAGAAAGAAAGAAAGAACAAAAGGGCAGGGGGAAGAAAAATGAAAGAAAAAAGAAAGAAAAAAGGAAAAAAAATGAGAAAAAAAGAAGAAAAAAGAAAAAGAAAGAGATCGAACGTTATCCAACCTCTTTACGTCAATGACACAAAAAGAACGCATGAAAATGCGTAACACTTTTGCTCAAAATATCTCAAAGTACAGCAATGCGTTGGATCGTCAATATGAAACGAAAACTAGTTTCCTTAAATCAAAAAATCGCGTTAATAATGAAGAACGGAACAATTAAAGCTCCGTTTTGTCGGATGGTTGATTCGCATGTCTTTGGAGCAAATAATGAATGGAGTTAATCAATTCTAATGAATTAACCGCCGTTGGTTGCTACATCGACAAGCGGATCTCAAAAACGAAATGTCTTGAACAAAAATTATATTATCATTATGGCCACCATTTTTTCATCGCTTTATCTTTATCTCTATGTGAAACACGTTGTTTTTTTTCCTATCTCTTGTTCACTTGTGAGAAAAATAAAAGGAAAGCGTAATCCAAAAAGCACCAGGAACTTCATCGTGGCTCTGTTCTTTCGCGATAAGTTAAACTGTTAAACAGAAACAGCACTCTCGCGTTCCTTCTCTTCCTGCTGCCGTACTGCAACAGCAGCCTCGACGAGCAGGTACAGACACTTGAACTTGTCCTTGTCCTCTTCCGGGGGCGTCGGTGGTGGTGTTTCATCGCTGCGAGGATTGTGAGCGTTGTGCGTACTACTATAAACTTCTGTCTCGTGTTGCACGTCTGGAGTTGTCGTCAAATGTTGCCTTGGTGCACTCCAGTATGCAGCTTCGCTTACTATCGACGAATCTTCCTCGTCCCTATCGATTGAAGGGAAAAGAAAAGAAAAACAAAAACTATAATCAAATCATTCCAAAGTTTTATCAATCTCAGATTTAACAATAATTTTATTCGTTTGTTCCGTTAGAAAAATAGGGTATACATTTTTTTTTAACATTTCCGACTTAAAATGCACATGCAAAACTGTTGCATTTCATCGATATAGATATCAACGTATCAAGGATCACGAATTGAAATAGATGTTTGAAATGATCTCACGCTCATGTAGACACTTTTTTCGGGTATAAAAATTTGTTTCAAGAAAATTTAGAGAGAACAAAGCGAGATATAAACTAATAAGTAAGATCACACATTAAATGATTGTTGAATAGGGATTAGTCGTAATGCGAGGAGATTTATAGGGGCTAACGATCGATTTCGTTGCTTACCCTCGTCGAGCTGGATGGGCTATCGCGTCTCCGTAGTTAGGTTGATCATTTTTCTCTACTTTGGTTTCCGAATACGGATAAACAATTACGCTTGGCCACTGAGTAGCAGGACGTTCTTCCTCGCTATGCGAACTGCTTTCATAGTCGTTCGGACTATCCTCTTCACTTCTGTGAAACGTACAATCAAAGGATTACATATATACGCATACGTTACTACATAAATATATACAAACGTAGTGGAAATATAAAAAACAACAAAAGCGAGAAGCATTAATAATTTAACCGTCGAATATACGTATGTAAAAAATAAAACGCGTGATATTGATAATTTCCTTCTTTAAGTAATGAGAAATTTGATGATGTAAATACTTCCTGAATAATTGGCTAATTGATGTTTTATATCCCACCTACTAATATGACACAATATCCAAACATGAAATCTCGAGATAATCGTAACAAAACGTGGCGCCTGTCTTCACAATTTCCGATTATCTTACATAATCCAAGTTTTAATGTCGTTCAATGATTTTAATCAGAATATTAAATAGATATTATCGTATGGAAATTGCACATGTACAAGAAAAAGACGTTTAAATGGTTAAAAAAAAAATATACTATGTGATTTCTCCTATTCTATAGGAAGTTAAAAGGTATGAAAGAATTTTAATAATAATCTTGTTTGAAATATTTTATATAAATTTCAAATAAATTCAATAAAAATTCATTCGGATAAATACTCATTGAGAAAAATATCATTTCGAGAAAAATATTATTTTGAGTAAAATATCATTTTAAGAAAATTTATATTTAAAGTTTAACGATTATTTTATAAAAATTGTTACAACATCGTCAATAATTTGAATTTCAATCTAATAAGAAAAAAAATTTTCAAAACTTTAAATTGAAGAACATACAAGAACAATAAATAAACAAAATATATATATACATATATATTCAATATTTTTAAATGTTATAAGTGGTTTTCCTTTTTAAAGAAGATAAATATATTTATAATAGTGATGAGAATGTAATGATCACAGGAAAAAATGATATTTCGAATGGACTACAATAAAAGTGCACACATGTGGCGAGGATGTTTCGTCTTTGGCTAAGAATTTTAGATTTGAATATCTTGTAACGTAAACAAACGGAACGCAAAGTGATTGGAAGGTCAAAGTGGAGAAAAGGATGTACCTAATCATGTCTAAAAATGATTTAAAAAAAAAAAGATATTAAAATTCACTCACCGATACATCAGGCCAGTTGCTTCTCCATAATCGTGATCTCTTCTACGTTTCGGCGCACTGCATTCGGCCAGAGGATCCCAGTTTTGGTTGCTCCTTTGATTAATCGATGGTTGTTGATGACTTCCACCTGGCATTTTTTTACCACGACGTGATATAGTGTATTGAAGAGGATCATGTCCTTCTCTGCGGATCATCTCCGGTAAAATTCTTCGCCTTGCGTTGATGAACCAATTACACACCTGTCAAACACCGAGTATTCGCCTGTTATGTTAGATTCCGCAGACGTATGTTTAATTTGTTGAAAATCGAACGTGTCAATAAGTCGAATCGCACTGAGCTAATAGACGTTTAATTGTAGAAAGTTTTCAAAGTAAGAATATCACTTTGCAATAACTTTATGTCTGAAGTGCTCAAGATCTGAATCTTAAATAACAGAATATCAGAATTTCTTCGGTTATATATGACAGAAGGCAACAACCAATTAGAAAGAAGGGGAGTGGTCTAGGGTAGTGGATTTTAGTAGTTTAAGGAACAAAGTGCAAGAAATTGTTAAAACAACTGTTTTATGATGCCAATTGATTTATCGTAGGCCAAGATTAAAAATTTGAAAAGAAAAAAATTTGAAGTAGAAACTCAGATCAGAGAATAACAGTTTAACTATTATTAAGG
Source organism: Vespa mandarinia (assembly GCF_050613455.1). Classification (NCBI taxonomy): domain Eukaryota; kingdom Metazoa; phylum Arthropoda; class Insecta; order Hymenoptera; family Vespidae; genus Vespa; species Vespa mandarinia. Next base: position 7,599,955 of record NC_140811.1, on the reverse strand, counting down.
ATCATAAAGGTTATAGTTAAGTTAGATATTAAAAGTATAACCTAGCTGCTAGGTTAAGACTAGGTAATAAAGGATAGGAGGGGCATAATGTTGTTAGGGTCAACATGTTGTTTCAAAAATATTATTATCTTCCTACAATAAATGTTATTGGCTGTTAGTGGTGACTAAGAATCCAATGCTTTATTTTCATTTGATGCTTATCATTTACCCCGGAATTGTATTCAGAGTCAATACTTCGTATTTTCAAATATATACTATACTATCCACATAATACTACACACATTTAAATTAAATTGTCCGAAAAATATTTTTACTTTTCAAAAAGTTTTTTATAAAAATGTATCATTATCAGTTATATGATTATACTATAATATATTAGAAAGTGCTTTATATTAATATTTTATTAAATTTGAATGAAATAATTTACTAATATATTAATGATCTAATAATATTAATGAGTAATATTATAACATCGTAATCGTAATCGTAATTTAATAAAAAATATTAAAAATAAAACAAAATGTAAGAAACGATATTATTTATAAATAATAATTGCAATATTTTTAATTTGATTAAAATATAAAAAATGATTAAGCTTAAAAAAATATATATTACATAATATATATTATATAATATGATATTTATTATATAATAATAATAATAATAATAATAATAATAATAATAATAATAATAATAATAACCTGTAATACGGTGAGATTCGCCTCCTGGCTGAGAGTTAATTTCTCGCTGTCGCTTGGATAAGCGTTGTATCTATGCTCATACAGCCATCGTTTGAGAATCTTCACCGAATGCTTCGGTAGATTACCACGACGTTTCCTGACAGAATGCGCGGTGGAGTGATGAAGAATCCCAGAATGGACCTTCCCGCGTATTGTTGATGTATCGTGCTCAGCATCCGACCCACTTTGATCGTCATCGGTGCTGCTCGACGATGGAAATCGCTCTCTCGCTATAAAAACATAAACAATAATACTTTCTTCAATTTGATTTAGGAAATAACATAAATATTATAAATACTTAATATAGTTTAAATACTTTACTTATGATATATTTGTTTTGAAAATATGTATCGATTATACCAGATTTATTGAATTATTTATACTTTATTACGAATTATTATTTAATTCATATGGTTTATTTTATTGCTTTATAAAAAGAAAGGTAAAATAAAATAAAATAAAATAAAATAAAAAAAAGAAAAAATATGTTTATAAACAGCTATAATGAGTATACGAATACCTTTGGCATTTATTGTATGTAAATAAGATAAATTATTTTTTCTTATTAGAAATTCAATTTTGAAAAAAAAAGAAAGAAAGAAAGAAAACAAATAAATGAAATTTTGATAAATAAACATGATGGTTGATATCGAGTCACATTTCATAAGCTTATTTTATTACTGTTTTATAAAAAGCAGTTAATTTTTATAAAAAGAACTTAAATTTTTTATAAAAAGAAGTTAAAAATCTGCTGGAAAAAAAACATGAAAACTGCATAAGAACGTAACAGTTATTATTAAATACTATTATGTATATATATAGAAAGAAGGTTAAGGAGTTATGTTACCATTATCATTTTAATATTATCTACTTTTTATTCCTTTAGAATAAAAATGAATAATAACATCAACTCCCTTGAAACATTCATGTAAATATGAACATTGAAAAAAAGAAAACTTCACATCTAATTGCCAACGATTGATATTACACGACGACCAGATGATAATTAAGAAATGATTGAGGAAAATTGCATCGTATCGGCGACAGACCAATAAAATATACTGACGTCTCGAATGTTTATCGATCTCTGTCTGTTAACGCGAATTAAATGAAAAAAAGAAAAAAAGGAAAAAGAGAAAAAAAGAAAAAGAAAAAATAAAGCAAAAGGTAAAGAAGAAAAGAATAGAATATCAAGAAAAGTACAATAAACAATATTTATTTTTATATTTATAAAATAAGATACATTAAAGAATGAGGTGATGAATATAGGGACTATCGAAGGACTCCAACTCTCTTTCAAGGGCGCGCTCGTGTGTAGCTAGGACATTTAAAGTTTCGTGTACACCAGCAATCCAACGGTACATTCAGCGTTGCTTTAGAACAGAGATAGAGATAGAGATAAAGAGAGAAGAAGAGAGCAGGGGGGAGTTAGAAAGAGATGGAGATAAAGGCTCGAATACCGGTTTACGTGCCTCGGCATGTTCTTTCGAAGAAAACGAAGTATCGTGCCGGTAAATTCAATGAGGCCGGCCTCTTTCTTCTTCTTCTTCTTCCTCTTCTTCTTCTTCTTCCTTCTGCTTACGTAAAGTCAAGAACACGCGAGTAGAGACAGACAACAGTAAAGAAAGAAGAAGAGGTAAGGTGAGACGAGCAAGAATCGAAGAAGAAGAGGACCTTGAATAGCACGTGGGACCTTCTTCTCTAACGAAGCCCCTACTTTAACTCGCTTAAGATCGTCCAGAAAGACTTCTTCCATTCGTTGTCGTAGTCGTTATCCACTTCTCCTTCGTCAATCTTTGCACTTCGAACCGTTCCTTCTTTCATTTTATACCGATCGAAGCATGCAAACATGAACACAAGTACATATCCATACGCAGACATACACACAGAGAGGTGCGATATCGAAGAGATCAACAAAATTGCCGGAGTGTATCCACATGTATCGTCCAATAACGATGTCTCGTGAAAGCTTTATGATTATTTCCTTCCTTGCCCTTAATTAATGAACTCATTAATTATTCTTCTCTTTCCTTTTTGATCGTTATAAACAGCATTACAAATATATACATATATATATTCTCGACGATTTAGACTTTCGCCTTTTTTTTTAATAAGTGTTTATATCAATATTGAGAAATTCAAGGCTCAATGTGTATAATTAAATGATATACAACAGTGATCGATTATGAGCAATGACGAAAATAGAAATTTCTTATAAATATCATGGTTTCACACACTATGCAATTGTTATCGCAAATCAATATCGAAACTTTTCATCTGCTACATTTGAAATAATGTACATAGTAAATTAACGATCTATGTATTATCGATTCTTTCAATATTGCCATTAATTTGTCCTCTTACTTAAGACTTGTTTACACAGTTGTCGGGGTATTCGTTAAAGTATGGATAGTAAAAAGAAATCTTGATTAATAATGGATTCTTACTTTTTATATCAATAATGGTGTGATCGCCAAAAGCGATCACATATGTCTGCTATAAGTAAAAAAAAAAAAAAAAAAAGTCAAGAGTAATGGTATTATTTACGGCGCGTAAAAGTCATCAAAAATGAAAACTCTTATCTGTGTTTAAAGATCGTCTATGAATTTTCGTCAGTATAGAGGTAGGGGGAGCATGATAAAAAAAAGTGCAAATATTACATAAGCTTATTCTTTCTTTCCTTTTCGTTACTTATCAAACATCGAATAAATAAAATGTCATTGACGCGTAACGCCAAAAATTGATTGCTAAGGGGCGTGTACACCGTTCGCTCGAATAAGAGAAGAAGAAAGAGAGGAGAGTACAAGTTGGGAGACGCGACAGTAGCCGCACGTAGCTAGGTAATGCTACAGAAGATCTCTGTATCTGAAAATAACCAGTGTGCTCTCTGCCGGTTCCATATTTAGCCCGAGTGTCGTGGACTGACTCGTTAAGGTCAGACAGAGACGGAAGAAGCTGCTGCGGCAGGGTAAAGATGCGATAGATAGAAAGAGACAGTAGGAGTCCGCAATAAAGTGAACGAGATTTTCAGGACTCGACCGAGTATCCGACACCGTCTCTACCCGGAGTATTTTTCACTTCCGCAGTTTTACGCGAGGAAGATCCGTAAGAGCTCTCTCTCATGTTTGACAAAGATCATTATTGTTAAATCTTATTGGATTTATTTACGATTTTAATCCCATAAGTTGGGATTAACCCCTTTCCCATTTTGCTTTCTTTCTAATGCGTTATTTTTTTTTTTTTTTTTTTTTTTTTTTTTAATATTAATTTCCCATCGGTTTTTTTATTCTCAGTTTAACGTCCTACTTTGCTTTTGATTATTATCTCAAATATATCAAAGTTACATGTATATATATTTATGTAAATATAGAACGTTTAAATATAAAATCTGACAAAATTACGAAAACGTATGAATTTGCAGAGAAGTCAATGATAATTCCTATTATTTTCCTCCTACCTCGTCTGAATCATGAACAATTCACAAACGATTCGTGACTAGGTTAAATCACTTCCTCGACGAAGCAAATTTAACTGAGAAAATTAGGTAGTAACGTAGGTAGGTAGGTAGTAAGGTAAAATCGTTAAACGTTCTCATACGTTCGTGACAATCAGCTATTTTCGGAACGGTTAATTACCTCAGTCACGACGGTACATCTTTGAGCGAACTAGTATTTTGGTCTCTGGCATACGAAAAAAGAATGAGAAGAAAAAATGTCACTAATGATATGCAATGATCAGCATCACCGTGTTGTCGACCTCATTCAAAAAGACATGACAACGAAAAAAGACGTTAGAAGACGAACGATCAGCGATAGATCCCGGCCGACTATGCTCTAAGTTTTAGTTCTATTTACAACTCTTTTGCTCTTCCGTTTTGTCACTCTGCAGGAATGCTAAAGATTACTTTCAAATGTCATCATTATTGTCAATAGTCATCAATCAAAATTAATTCAAATGATCTGACAAACCATATCCATATACCTTAATTATATTGATGTAAGGATTAATTTTGTACAATGATTATAATCTTATGCATAAATAAAAAAAATAAATAAATGTTATAAATACAAATGTTTTATAAGTTTCTAAAACCTACTATTATAACTATGATCAATATATCGTTCATGTATACTCCTTTCGATTGAAATAGTAAAATAATGTATGACTGATATTTGTCACTTGGTGAAAATGTTCAATAGCAAAAATGTTCTCTTTCATATGAAAACAGATATAACACAGGTATAACACAGATATATGTTATTTTTACGAGAGACACTAGATTCGAAAGTGAGAAAAAGAAAGAGACAGGAGGAAAAATTAAAAAAGAAAAGATAATACATCTCAGTGATGGAACACTCGTTGTAACCAAATCCACGATTCTGGGTCTGCATAGGCGCCTAATCTTAGCACTCGCGGATTCGTAGTTACGTAAGGTCCAGTAACCTGACGGCGTAAAATTAGGATCTAAGCGGCTCGACTAGACAGGCACGACGTGGTGTCTCAGAGTCGTCGCCACGCGAGAGTTTCTTCGATCATCCTTTTTCCCTAACGAACGATTTATCTTTCCAAAAGTTTTATACAATTTCTAAAAAGACAGAGAAAAAAAACAAATTTATATATATATATATATATATATATATATCGTTTCTTACTTTCGAGAATTAAAATCTATACATAATTGTCAATGAAAAGATTAAATTTTTCCTTTGAACAAATCCGGTCATTAACATAACAACGCAAAGAAAATATTTTTGCGTCGTTGAATTTGTTCCTTGTCTAAAGTCTACCATTAATATCTCGCAAATGTCCAACATCTTTGAATGTTCTCTAAACACGCTAATATGCCTAATGATAGCACGATATCTAATTATATTTGGATGTAAACAAATAACAATATATAAAGAAGATCAAGTAGAGGTTGATACTCGAAGAGAATAAGAGATAGTCATCATATTTGGTGGAAGGAGTCATCGAGCCTTAAAGAGAACTGCATCAAACGTAGTAAAGGCATTAATATTCATTTAGTGACACATATATATATATATCACTATAATATATATATATATATATATATATATATATATATATATATATATATATATATATATTATTGCTAAGTTCGGTAATGACGACGTCGGTTTCGTTGCTCGACTTGGACTGCATCCAAATACTGATAGGGGTCACCGAGTTGCACGGTCTCATCTGAGGAACTCGATTCCCATTTGATTCGATTTTCGTTTCGCAAGATGTTAACCGCACACACTAACAGACTGGATATTTCTCGAGGATGCAAGGTATATACACATACAAACACGCGCGCGAGATGAAGACGACGAATTAATTGGATGTACTTGAAAATCACTGATGAGTCTTCTTTCATCAACTATTTCGTATCGAATCCATAGGAAAGATTGAATAATCTCAGAGATTACAGGAAGCAACAAATCATCAGTCGTTTATAATGTTTAAGTTTCATTAAAATCCTTAAGACATATCATCTTTCTCATTAATTAATTTTTCGAATGATACAATCGTAAATACATATCTACGATGACATCTATACCTGTCCAATAAAATAGTAATAATAATTAATATATGTAAGTTAAAGATTATTGAAACTTCGTTATAACATGATATATATATATAACGTGACACGACTGACTTTATGATAAATTCCTAAGTCTGTAAAAAAAGAAAAGAAAAGGAAAGAAAAAACTATGAAGATAACTACGAAGCAAAGTACACTGCACTTATTTATTCAAGAGGTTAAAACGAATTGAAAGAGCGATACGAAGGTAGGAGTTATGAAATATCTATTGTCGATTACGATATTTATTGTAATGTGCGAGACAAAGATAGATTTCAGAATATAACTGAAAAAAAAAAAAAAAAAAAGAAAAAGAAGTAAAATGAAAAAGAAAACAAAAAAGAACTTTTCCACAGAAAAATAAGTTCGAAAAATTAAAGATTAAACTCATACCATTTATTTATTCGAGGACGATAAGAGAGGGGGAGGGAGAGGGAGAGTGAGGAGAGGGGGAGGGGGAGAGAGAGATGGCAGTCTGACAAACGGCAAAGAATATGACCGGTTTCGCGAAAATATGTTATAATCATGTTATTTGATGCAATAGATGGCAAAAGGCGTCTCTCTCTTTTATCTTTCCCTCTTATATGAGACGTAGCCGCCATCGATTTCATTAGAAAATGTCGCATCGACGATGTTTTGCCTTTGTTTCTTAGCAAAGGGATGGGGAGAGTGTTTTATATTAACATTAATGCTCGAATTGAACTAACGTATTTCAATAACATTTCGATAACGACACTAGAAAATTTAATTCCAAACTCAAGAATTCGGCTATTCTATCACAATTTTACAAAATCGTTAAAATAATCCTTGAGAACTTTAGAAAAAAAATAAAAAAATAAAAATCGATGTGAGAATTTACAAGGATTTTTCATCGAAGAAAAAAAAAAAAAAAGAAAAAAGAAATCGAAGCGCTGGGTGCCTGTCAAACATATTCTGATAAACATTTGGATGATATCATCGATTTCTTTACCATGTGTGCACGTACAAGTCAACATTTATATTTCTTCCCTCTGTTTTATGTAAACGATTGTTTATTATCTGGTATCTTTCTTGAAAGGTTTATTAAAGATATTGTATATCAAATGAGAAAATACGAAGGGTAGTTATATATATGTAGTCTTTTTCCGATTCTTTAATTAAACAACACCGTTAGAAATAAGAGGATCGTGGTATTTTGTAAACACATTGCTTAGTGTCTTACAACATATGACCCATACAATTGTTCTCTACCTAAAACGATGTTATTTTCAATTGAAAAAGAAAAAAATTTTCAACACATTTATATTTTAACGTTTATCTTTTATCTTTTAAGCACAAATGAAATGATTGTCAAAAGTATCAGAGATTAGGTCAGACTTAGACATTTCCGTTATGTAATCTGTAGATTTAGAATGAAGCGAAAGAAAGTTAACAAGGTTGCCATAATTAGAGTAGAGATATAGAAAGTTAAATATGTATGCGCGCGCACGCGCACACACACACATACACACATACACATCTTTCTGTATCTTTCGTGAAGCCGATTCCGGTCTCTTTTATATTGTTAGCCATATGCTGTTACTGACTTCGGATTTCGGCCAGGATTCCAAGCCAGGCGTAGGAAGCATGATTGGCACTTACACCATCGTTACATGCAGTCGTATGATCGTATATTTATACTTAATGTATATATACTTAAGTATACCTACGGGAAGTTAGTCGCGATGGCAAGAGTGTACAAGGGTGTTCGATGACGTTCTTTGCATCTGGTCAGGAATCTTGGCTGAAATTTTGAAGTCTGATCATGCGACATTACCGGATGTCAGCGTGGAAAATATCTTCAAGAAGTCCTCGACATTCGATATAGGGTAACTAAGGACTATTATAACTCTTACTCTTTCTTTTTTATTTTTATTTTTACATGACATGCAATTAAATATTATTCGTGATGATTTTGATCTTAATAAGCTGAAACGTAATTACATTTACGGCTTAATAACTCACTCTATTCACATTTAATTTATTACTCGTACCTGAACGTTGTCCCTTCATTTTTCTTTCTTTTTCTTCCCTTTGTCGAATCCTAAGTTCACGATATGAATCTAAACATCATAAAACGACCCTTTCGAACAGGTTAAGTTTCTCTTTTCTAAAATTACGGAAAATTTCAATCTTGGTCCCTTTCTCTTTTCTAAAATAACGGAAAATTTCGATCTTGGGCCTTTTTCCCTTTTCAAGGTTTTTCCTTTATTATATATACACATACCGAATATACTCCGTACGTTAAATCGAAATATATTTATATCCTCAAATTCAAATTTCAAATATTTTCTTTTTTAATTTATTATATATAAATCTAGAGCAAGCGAACTATCATGTAATAGCTAGAAGTAGAATCGTTATTAGAGAATATAAAGAGCATCGGGAAATACGAAGATGAAGATGAAGACGAAGACGAAGGCGAAGGTGAAGAAGAAGCTGTAAGAATGACCGGACGCGAAACGATCAGCTTGGTTATAAAGTCAACCGAGTTCAATTACTTTAGTTGCGTCTTCGCTCGAACGAGTTCTCGGTTCGAGAGTCTACTCGAGTTCCCCTTACACGCGCGTATTAATGTACACGACTGCTTTTATCACGCCATTGGCTATCTTTGAAAAATATCATGAATATCTTTGTACGTACAATATATAAATAAAAAAAGGAAAAAAAGTATTCTTTTAAAAACTATTCTATTAAAAACTAATTCGAAATAATACAAAATTGAAACGTACAGTTTTATGAAAGATTATATAATAATACCGTTTTTATTTATATTGACTGATTAAAAATAAGTGAAATTAATCCTTTAATTCATATCACTGTTTTATAAATTTTAAAATGAACTTCCTTTATCGATTAAAATTATATGAGGTTATATCCCTTCAATTTATATTGCAATTTTGGAAATTTTACAATCGATTTTTCTTGTCGTATAGTACGTACGCATTTCAATCTTGAAATTCACTTTGAACCCTGCAAAGCATTATTCTAGTAAACGGATCTCGCGTGTTGACGAAGTCTGACGATCTATGTGCAATGTATTATATATATACATACGTATACCTATAGGTACATAAGTCTGCATATATTACCTATGGCGATGAACTCTAACTAGAAACTTACTTCGAGGAAGGACTTCTGTTATGTACGAAGTAATGTGACAAGCACGAAATTGTACCTATAGAACTTTTAAAAGATCGATTTATGATTGTATTTCTATGAAAGCTTTTTAACACATTTTAACACATTGACTACCGAGAAAATTTTACATCAATCGATACAATGTCTACGTAATGTCCCTGATAATTAAAAAAGAAAAAAAAAAAAAAAAAAAAAAAGAAAGAAAAAACCCATTAGAAAAAATTATATTTGTTTTTATAACTATTAAACTCAAAGTCATTATCGATAATTACAATTTTGTAAATGTAAAAAAGAATTATTAAGATTGTAAATAAAGCTTTGCAAAATCTAATACCACTGTTGATTCTTATAATACTCAGCGTGTTAATAGACGAGTACTTTATCTGATCAGTTTGATCATTGTTTTCTAACGTACGAAGCGAAGAAGATTGTGAAGCGTTACGTAAGCGATTTTTCTAATTATTCCTCGTATATAGCATCGGTTGTAGAAAATAAAAAAAAAAAAAAAAAAAAAAAAAATAAAAAAAAAACTAAGGAAGGGTATGATTAATAGGGATAAACAAAAATTCGTATGAATATAATTTGGTAAAGATCTGTTTCTTTTGTTTCTAAGAAAATTATAAAATCGGAGCTCAAGGAATATGCGAGCGGTAACAACTTTAATATTCAACGTGAAGCATGATAACTAAAACCTGTTTGAGGTCTAATCCTTAAAACAAGAATCCTTAAAACGTGATTTAAAAAAAAAAAAAAAAGAAAAAAAGAAAGAAAAAAAAATGAAAAAATAAAATGAGAACAGGTCTAAAACATCGGTGACACATTTTCACGCATATAAATTATGCGGAAATTTTCGAGATTGATCGAAAAGCAACTAACCGAGTGGTTGTACGTTTAAAACACGGCCGATTTTCAGGTGAATGATAAGTTGTTGAAAGTACGGATCTCGCATGATGATTTGAAAAGCTTTGTATGGAGGAGTTTGCGTCGTTCAATGACATGGATGTCGTGTCTGAAAAATATTCAATTGGATCAATCGCGACAGCGTTATTATTCTTGAAAATTTTTCGAACGAAGAAGCGAGATTGAATAGAAAAAAAAAGAAAGAAAAAAAAAAAAAAAAGAAAAAAGAACAAATGAAATAAACAATGAAAAATTTCAGACGACTTATTTGGCGAGTTAACAAAAAAGCTATAAATCTGTACAATATTCATCGTTCAAAAAAAGGGAAAAAGAAAAATAAAATCAATCGTCGCCATTTTATCGATTTTCCAATCAATCTTATTGTAAGAAGAAAACAAAAGGAATTACGAAGTATCAGACGCCTCGGTCCGTCATTTCTAATTGGCTAAAATACGAATTTATCGATCGTCGATAATCATCTGTCTCTTGAGGATGAATGAGCGAGCGCGGGAATCTCGAACGCTATAATTAGACGGCGTATTATCAAAGGCACGCGGAATCGAATCGGGCATCATTTCGGCCTCTGCTCCCTCCGCTCTTCTATTATATTCGAAGTAAAGTGATTCTTGTTACTACATGTTCTCTTACTATGTATCTTTCTCGCTTAGCACGGATTAGTTCATTTGTGTGCTCGCATATACCCATTACTTAATATCTAGTTATAACCAACGCATTTTACACCTAAGCTAAATTCACATGTATCTCAGGACCAAGGACAAAATAGAGATATTTTCGACGCGAGTCGAAATATACTTCGTTCAAAGCCAACAAAGTTGATCGATAAACGGTTTGAAGTTGAAAACGAACGAAGCGCGCATTTCGATCTTTCGCAAAATAACATAACTCTCAAAATACGGTATTATTGGATATTTTCGAAACTTCATAAAAAAAGAAAAGAATCAAATTCAATCGAGTAAAAAAATATTGATGTATTTTCGACGATCTGTTGATAGAACTTTGCAAATGCAATGCTTCAATGCAAATTCGAACTTACGGACGTGCATGATTTATTCTGACAATGTACGTTTCCGTTCAATTCTGCGAACAACATTAGTACTTTCTACTTACACAAGTTATTGATGTTTACTTAATTATTTTTTATAGAAGCATGTTACGATAAAAAACGTTAAGATATAGATCGAGCATACAAAAATACATAGACGTATACATATATTTTACGTAAACTTCATTTGTTATATCTAATTATATTGAATATAATTTAGAAAATAGTTAAAATATCGATAATAAGTTAAATAATCGAAATTTATAGTAATAGTGAAACAATGAAGTTGCATAAGAATTCATTCGTAAAGATGTTCGCACGGTTAGATACATTTTTCTCATAATAAATATATTTTCCATATTATCTAAATAAAAATACCTTAAACGATTCATAGCGACATATCACCTTATCCATAGCTACAACGACGAACGAGCAACAACGGTAACCTCGTTGACATCCGCTTACGTATACGACGCCCTCACGCTTTGCATTGAATACGACGATTACATACGTTAAACCGAAGAATACATATGCATCGTTTGAATGATCGATCGCTTTAGAAGACTACGACGACGACTACAACGACGACTACAACGACGACTACAATTATGACGACTACGATAAGAACCAAAATCGCATAATTATTATTATTTTTCACAGTTGGCCCATTGATACTCCACGTGCTGGGTTATTGTCGCCTTCATACATTCGCGTGTGCACTACCGTGAAACAAAATTTTCAAGATATAAATTGAGATTATTTTATAGAAAAGCATGTGCTATCTTGATGCGAGGTTACCGTCGTCGTTGGTATTATTAGAGAAATTTAATCTTGTTCTCTGAAGAGTCTTCCTTCAATTCGAGACGTAGTTTTCGTCATCGATAACTTCATGAATTTTAACTTATCTTTCCAAGATGTTTCCATCCAAGATGATAAAAATAGAATGATGTATTTGTATTTCCATTAGAAATGCAATCTTTTAAGAGAAGAAAAGTTCCTATTTCTGTTGATCGATCGATCGATAGTTAAAATAATAGCACAACAATCTCTATGAAATATTAAACGGAGCCCTATTTTGGTTATAAAAATACGATATTAATTATTATTATTATAATAGTAATCAAATTCAATTTAGTTTTATTTTCTCTTATATAATCTCTCTTCTTAAAATAATCTTCTTCCTTCTTAGCAACGACGAAAAATTATTTCCATAGATTCGTATCTTCAAAACAAATAGAAATTAGAAGACTTTCACTTCCTTCCCAAAATAGTTCGTAAAACATTATTGGATTCCAACGAGTAGCCTTCGAATTTCATACAAGCAATATGATAGATTCCGATCATTAATATGCCACACATGATCGATGAACGAATAGACAGAAATTTTCAATTTCTTTCCAAGCATACCTATTCACATATTTTTTTATTATTATTGTTCGTGTACGTTACAAAAGCAACAATTATCGTGGAAAATATATGAACATGTGGCTAAGTCATAACGATATTTCAAGAATCCTCATGGTTTTTCTAACGATCTGTTTTTCCCATGATCGTTCTTTATTCTTTCCAAATTGATCATTCTCATATATGTAGTTATTATACTTCAAAAATGATTTCTTACCAGACAAAATCTTCGAAATATTTAACTGTTACGCAACGAGAATACCGATATCGTCCTACTTTCAATAACATTTTTACCTTCCCATAAACGACCTACATTCAAGCTCTCGAACTTCGAACGTTTTACCAACGTAACAAGAAAATAGAAAATTTAACGTTGTCAATGTCAAACGAATCCCCAATTCAACGAATTAATCAATTTTTTCGAATTTACAAATTTTAAAATATACCAGATGTCTCAGATTTAATGTATAAAAATCTCATAAAAATACATATATTATTTTTAAAAAGGTCATATGAGAAAAACATTTAACTAACGAGAGATAAAAATACGAAATACATTCTCGTTTAACTACGAGAGAACGATAAAATACGAAATATGTTCTCGTTTAACTTAATTTCGTTGTTCCGAGGACGAAAGAAAACGTGAAATCATTTCATGGACACGCAGCCACGGTACGCCAAGCGTCGAAAGCACGTGGCGACGAGGCGAAACATCTTGGCGCTCAAGAGGGGTTCACACGAGTGTCCGCACGGAACACGGTTCGGGAATGAGCGTGCGCGCACGCGTGCCTGCCTTCAGAGCTTCCACGGTCGATCAAAATTATTTTCTACACTGTTGTAGGAGTTGATCGTTCGGAAAGAGAGAGATAGATAGATAGATAGATAGATAGATAGATAGATAGATAGATAGATAGATAGAGAAAGAGAGAGAGAGAGAGAAACAATAAAACATTGATTGAAAAGTGAAGGAAATCGGATAACAAGGATCAAAAAAAATATTTGTTGATGTATACTTTGACCACGTGGTCTACTAAACTTTCTCATCGTCTCTATTATCTTTGACAGACAAATTCTCCCCTACGTCTACTTTCCTACGAGAATAGAATTAATTCTAGAGAAGCAAATTACGAATGTTCCGCAACGTATGTACGTATTACGATCGTGCTTGTAAAAGTGTCGAAGGACGTTTGAATAAAAGGAAGAACATGTTGTCGCAAATGTTTCAATATGGTCTTTTCCTTCTCTGCTAACTTCTCCTCCCCCTCTCTCTATCTCTCTTTATCGAGACATGAATTAAATTTTCGATATATCCGGATAATAAAAGAGACAGAAGTTCATAACGGAGGTAATAATGCGAACATAAGAGAGCGCTACTACATAATCGTGTCTAAATATGGAACGGGTCACGGTCGTACGAGCACTCGCGCTCGTTCGTTCGTTCGCGTTTCGTCCTTAAAGATCGTGAGACCAACTTCAGCGCAAAACATTCTCCTCCTCCTCCTCCTCCTGCTCTTCATCATCAACCTCATCCCCCCCTCTCTCTATTTCTTTCTTGCTTACTCCCTCTATCTTTCCCTCTCGTGATACAAGTCGGTCGAGGGGAAGTAAACAAGTCGACGAACCGGACATTTTCGTATCTTCTCAGTCTCTCCTCGGAAGTCGTTTTTCTCCAAACCTACATACAACGTATTATCCTTAATTTTTAACTTTATTTAATATATATATATATATATATATATATATATATATATCGTTGAGTTATTAAAAAATATTCCACGATTTGTTACATTGCATCCAATATAGTTTTAATCCTTTTGCGATCCAATGTCGACTCCAACTCGAGATCACGTCTCGCTCAAGCAAGTTATATGTCTCTAATCACTTTGCAAATATTTCATACAAATTTTATATGTAAATGAATATGTTGTTGTATTAGTTATTAAATTCTAAAATATTGGAACAACGGCAAATTACTTAACAATAAGCGATAGTGGAAAGCACAATACGAATAGATGAAAATAACTTGGACCGCAAATATTTTAACGTCATTTCGAAACAAAAAGATATCTATGGGAAAATATCTATTTTGTAGGACATAAGAAGAACCCATGATGTTTGAATAAATGGAAAAATATACGATATGAGGACGAAAAATTTTCTGTAAATATACATACCTACATACGTTCTTCTCAAGATAGAATATAACTCGGAACCTTTCACCGGTATTAGTAGTACGCGAGTAAAGTCGTCGCTCCATTCTCGTTTACTCTCGCTTATTCAACAACGGGATCGTGGGCTCGTTGGATCGCTCGTTTCATTGATAGCCCTGGTGCGCGAGCACGACCATGACTCGAACGTCAATTACGCCTCGCATTTACGATAATCATTTGTCCACGTGGACGAGATGAGTTATAATTATCTGGTCGTGAAATTTAGTCAGGTTCTTTCGCCGTTCCTTACGTTGAGAAAATATATATATATTCGTATATCTCTTTCAGTGATTGCTCCGACGTTCGCGTACCACGTGTATTTCTCTCCCCCCTCCTTTCTCTCTCTTTCTTTGATCTGTTTCTTCTCTCACGAGAAACACGATGTCGACCGGGAATGCGGACGGCTTCGCCGTTTTATCGTGCGCGCATACATAACTCTTCCTTGCGCAATCGAACAAAATGCCTGCCAAATTTTATTTCCAATCAGAATGCTTCATTTTTATTCCAAAGACTGTTGTTCCGCGAGTTTGTTTGACATTCGGTCACAAGCCACGTGGGTAAGTATATAGAAAATCAAAGAATTTCTTTTGAATCTTTTTCTTTTTTGTTTACAGCTAGAAGTCGAGTGTTGTTTTTAACAAATAAGAACGTTTGCCCTCGTTTTATCATTGACGATGAAATTGTGAACAAAAAAGAAAAAAAAAGGGAAAAAAAAAAAGGAAAAAAGTATATTACATACATAAAACGAATGGAAAAAGTGAAAAGAACAAAATGGCGATGAGATAACGAGGAGAATGGAAGAACGAAGAGCGAAAATTTGAAAAGTTGACCATGCGACTTCGATGAGACTCCTGCGGTTTTCTCCGGTAAAAGAAGAGAGAAAGAAGAGATATTCTTCGTCGGAAGAACGATGAAGGGGAAGAACGAACGACAAATCCCACGGACCAGCCCGGCCTGGCAAACAATGACGAGAGTGACAGCTGCAAGAGCACAAGACGGGACCTTTCCCCTTTCTCTCTCCCTCCCTCTCTCTCTCTCTCTCGCACGCCTTGATCGCCGTTTTTGTTGCTTTCGCTCTCTTTCTCCCTCTCCCCTTTTCTCTCTTCTCCTTACCTGGCGAAAGTGCGTTCGTAGCAGCGTTCGCGGTTACCGCCGACTGTGAAAATGACGGGGACTCATCGTCGTCTCGAGACATCGTCGTCAATGAGTGATTTCGATCAACTGAACGAGCGTGACGTCGATGACGATGATGATTTCGATGATGATGATGATGATGATGATGATGATGATGATGATGACGATGCTGATAACGTTGTAATTGTTGCGAATCTTGTTGCTGTTGTTGATGCATACCTGTCCTATCGCCGTTCATTCTCTCCTCCAGATGCAGCGCAGCGGGTGGTAGCATCGCTTCCTCCTCCAACGTGCCGGAGCTCCTTCGAAAAAGTTTCCCCTTCTCGAGGTGTCCTCTCTTTTTCTTGTGCTTTGTTATAATACGGAAAAAAAAAAAGAAAAAAGAGACCCGACAAGGTGGTGGTGGTAGTAACGCGACTAATGGCAAAGATAACGAATTTGTGTCGTACTACGACGGACAACATGCAAAAACAACGGCAAGACGATTATTATGCGCACGTTTTATGGAGAACGAGGGATGATATGGTGTCATGCGTATAGTAACGCACGTGTGAAACGAGTACACACTGGAATGCGAGGAATTATATACAAAACACGCCTTCCTCTTCAAAAGAATCTCCCAGTGTCACTTTTAATCCTCTTCGATGTTAACGTAAAGAAAAAAAAAAAAGAAACGCACTTGCTTGCGAAACCTTTTTCTTTTTCTTTTCTTCTCTCACGTTCGATTGATCCACGACAAATTTAACGTCTTTCCAAAATCACCCCAGGTATCGTTGCACACGTATCAAACTTATCATTGGTCTTGGACGATAGCAACGAGTTGTCAACGATGATAAAGTCGGTTGCCTGTACGTCGTCGACGACGACGCGTTTCGGCGTTGTTTTAGCTTCTGAGGTGACTGCATTTGATGGATCTGAAACTGTGTTCGTATTCTATTTTTCTTCCACTCCTTCCTCTTTACCTTCCTTTTTTCTTTGTCGAATGTCTTCCGATCACACACACTGACGGCACTATTTTCCAAACGCTTCGTAACAGAGCATTAACTGTCTATCTATATCTCTCTTTCTCTCTCTCTCTCTCTCTTCTTCTTTCTCGCATTCGCTTATCTTTTTGCTACTTTGATAAAACTCGAAATGTCTTACGTAGTAGTTGTCCTTCAAAAATATTATCGACAGGACGACGGCAGAATAGTATAATCGCGGCAATTTTTTTTTAAGATATCAAAGAGAGAAAAAAAAGAAAGAATCGAACAATATTAACGCGTATTGTCTCCTACGGGCCATTGTTTATACGAAGGAGAAAGGAACGCATAGAAGGAAAACAAAAAAAAAAAAAAAAGAAGAAAACCACCGGGATCTGTAAACTATGACGTTTCACGCTACGAGCGATCCCTTCTCCTTCTACAAAGATCGAGACGCGACTGAACACGTCACACCGCGCCGACGCCGGCTTGACAGAAGGCCTCCCTAACGGTAGACCGGGACGCTGGAGTTTTTTGCTTTCGTTAAGTTCTCTCCCCTCTCTTGCCTCCGCTATCCCTACCATTGACGCAATCAAATATCCCCACTCCTTGCTCCTACTGGCGCCACATTCGACGCTTCCCCCACTAATGACCGCCAGTTGGCGGGAAAACGTATCCCGTGACAGCTGCTACGTACGAGTGAGAGGCCGAGTAGAGGCTCGGTCCACATCGGCTCCTTCTGATTCTTCTCGACTCTCTCTGCCTCTCTCCCTCCTCTTTTTTTTCTAACCCGCGCGTCTTTTCGTGACAGTCTTCCTTCCTTCTTTATCGAGTTTCTAAACTACATCATATTCTCTCTCTCTCTCTCACCCCCACTCTCATTCATTCACTCACTCTTTTATTGTACGAACTTTTTTTCGTTCTGTTCGATGTCTGTACTCTCCATAAGGAAGGTTCAACCTAACATAGTTTTTTATAGAATATCCTTAATGTACCTGTACCTGCTTCTCTCTGCGATTCCATTGACGCTCAAGAGACACAAAAAAGATGGCGGCGTTTGAAACTTTTATTTCCCGCGCTTTCTTCTATATGTAATAAAATCTTTCACTGTGTTTCTTCAAGAGAGACGACGTCGTCTGAAGGAAGAACAATGTTTTCCCTCACTTTTTTTAATGACTTTTTATTCTTAAATGAAACGACGATAGCAAAGATCAATTAAATGATCATTCAATTGAATGAACAGAAACGAAAGAATCTAAATAGAACAATGAAAAGGAGACATTATTTCTCCATTTTTCTATTATACATATATAGGTACGTTAAGGTGATTCGTAAGAAAATCATTTTGTTAAGTTAGGAGATATCCCGATTCTTTGTGCATTTAGTTTCCATGTATTATATGATTTTTTGATAGGTTCGGAAAAAAGAAATAAAAAAAAAAAAAAAACGAAGAAGTTGGGTTATGCATAAAGAAATATCGAATACCTTTTAGAGTAATTTCAACGAAACGAAAAAGTCCTCTTTAAATTTTGTCGCTTAGGTTTATCGAAAAGTGATTATTCGAGGACATCCGCTGCGAGACTAGAGGAACCCGAGTTGGATGTAAATCTAACGCAAATATCTTCTCTCGATTCACGAGGCGAGGTAATGAGATTTCCGGTTGAACGAACGATACGCCTTATCTTTAACGTTACTAGTCTTATTGGATAAGCGTCTTACAAGTGCGCAAGTAATGGTATATAACGCGGTAACAGTTTAACAAACAGTTAACAAACTCGGTTGTTCAGGAATCAAGAAGAATTTTATTTCATAATTATGAAAGAAATCGAAATACTGGAAAATGAGATTGTTTTTTTTCCTTTCTTTTTTTAATAGGAAGAAGAAACAAATCGTATAAATATATAATTTCAAAAAGATCCATTTTTTTTTAGAGCTTTGACCATAGAAGAAGTTAGTTTAGTTGACAATTTCAGGGCTGACGTTCGATTTCAATAGCAGCAGAGACGGAAGTCGTATGAGAGAGAGGGAAGGAAAGAATGGCAAGCAGCAGCTCATGTGAAGAACTCGTCAACGGTAGCTGACGACGATAGGCAGTTGATACATCGTCGTTGGCTGTCTCTATCAGTAAGAAAGAAGGGAAAGGAGAGGAGAAACAGCAAGTGAAGCGAAAGAGGAGGAGGAGAAGGTGGGAGAATAGGAAGGAGAAGAGGACGCTTCGAAGACGTTGCGCAACTGAGGACTTACATAACTTCGATACGAGCGCCACTCTCTTGCTTTCCCCTCCTCTCCACTCACCCCACTCCTTCTTCGGCTTGTCGAGGTACTTTACGTGCGAACAGCACCCCCACTTCTTACTTTGACGAGCACGCTCTTAAAACACGTGTTAGCCTTGCCAACAGTCCTGCGCTATAAGCTTTCTTTTTCGATTGTCAAAATCTTATTTAATTTTGGACATATTTTACTTATCCATATCCTTTCAAAATAATGATGAAAATTTTAAAAAGATTCGTGAAGATGATTAGATTAAGATCTATATAGATATTTTTCGGAAATAAAAAGAAACACACATAGAAAAAAAAAATAGAAAACGCGCGAACATTTAGAAAATCAACTAGAATAACAATATCACGTGCTTGTTACCGTTCGACCGATAGTACAAATATCAATGAGAAAGATAAGAGAGCTTGACACATTTCTTTTTATAAAGTTTTAATAAAGAAATCGTTAATTGCATAATTGAATATTTTTTATTTGTTTTTCTCGACGAGTACTCTAATTACCGTTCTCGACACGCTAATCTGTTATTC
Source organism: Vespa mandarinia (assembly GCF_050613455.1). NCBI lineage: Eukaryota > Metazoa > Arthropoda > Insecta > Hymenoptera > Vespidae > Vespa > Vespa mandarinia. The sequence continues at coordinate 7,579,989 of NC_140811.1, read as the reverse complement.
TACGTATGCCGTTCATTCATACATCGATTGTATGATGAAATAGCGACCATATGATACGCTCGTGTGATCCTTAAGACTTCATACGGTTTTATTCGTAATGTCAGCAGCAAAAGAAGCAAACAGGTGCCAACTGGTGTCACCACAAGTCATACTTCTTCTTTTTCTTTTCTTTGCACGCATAACGATCTGTGAGAAATTAAAAGAAAAACAGAAAAAAAAAAAAAAAAAAAAGAAAAGAATTAGATACCAAGAGGAGCGAGTATTCCATTCCTTTCTCGTTGTTACGTAAAGTCAACCATATCTGCCTCTTTATCTTTGTCTTTCTCGCACTTTTAGCTTTAGGTGAGGAAGAGAGAAAACGCGTGTGCTCCGACACTTTCGATTTATGAATGAATCGTGTACCATACATGCGTGTACATGCAAGCGCGTAAGAATTGGCCGGGTTCGCTAGCATTTAACGAGCAACAAGTCGTGCTCGAGTGAACGCGTATATGACGAAGACGACAAGGAGGACGTGTGTCCACCTTCTTCCGTTTTGTCAACCAACACACGCTTCTAGACAATCGATATTATTGCATAACGTGCTTTCAAATGAATTGAGATTCTATCGAAATGAATGTAAAGGTTATTGTTAAGATCGTAATACAAGTTTTTCAACAATATTATAACAATCATTGGATATTTGTCTGTTTGATAATTTTTATAAATTTTTAATGATTATAGAAAAGAAAAGATAAAGGAGGAAAATTAAAAGGAAATTAATAATCCATTCTTGTCCTAACTATAAAAATAGATGTATAAATAGAAACGAATGTAGTACATTGTTCCCCGAGTTAAATGGATACAAAAAAATTTTACTTTTGTTAAATCCGATGGATGTCAAATTTTCTTCTTCTTCTTCGAAATACAAAGAAGATATATTTTGATATTATTCATTGGTAAAATTTAGAAGTCAATTATATTTTGAACGAAGCGTTTACGGGGATACTTCGAAAAAAAAAAAAAAAAAAAAAAAAAAAAAAATATTGTTTCTTGCTTTTGATGCCCTAAATTCATATTTTAAGTTTGGCCATTTAATCCAGGGTACATCCTGTATAATAATTATCGACATATATTTTTTAATTCGAAAAAAAAAAAAAAAAAAATTGTTTTTTTTTTCCTAGATATGTACTTTTACTCTTAAACGAGGAATTTACATTCAAGCAGAATCATCAGAGAAGTTTGCCTGTAATATCGTAACTACGAATATCCTTGGATCGCGTTTCGTTGAGTAAGCAGTAGAAGTGATCCCATTGCCGATAGAAATAACGTGTGTATATATACATGTGTGTGTGTGTGTGTATGTGTGTGCATGCGTATGTTTATATAGATGCTTTCATTTGAATGCACGTAAAACTTCTATTTTTGATGGACATATATTTTTCCGTATTGCTGCTCTTTTATTAAATCACATTTCTATGATTTAAGAACAAAATAAAAGGAAGTAGTCAAGAAAAATCACAATACAACGGCAACAATTATGACGATGATAATAATCATTAATTGATCAAATAAAAAATATCTAGTCGTTCGAGCTATATCCGTTGACATTTTTCAATATTTTCATCCTACTTGCATTATCTTTGAACTGGTTGTTATTGCCAACGATATAATTCGATATTATAAAATGCGACTTTTTATACGAACGATACGACAGATAACCCTTTCGACGTAAGTCAACGAGCAAGCATATGAGAAGCCAATATTCGACGTTTAATAGTTGGGCCACGCGAGAATATTATTCATATATATGCGCATTCTCCCTGATAATGGACAAACATATATATATATATATATATATATATATATATATATATATATATATATGCGTATAGTTATATAGCTGTGATGGTATAAACTATTAAGTGGAAGAAAAAAAAAAAAAATAAAAAAAGAAAAGAAAAGAAAAGTTCGCACGAGGAAAAAGCAAATTCATATCGAACAACTACGGCGTCGATGCCGACGTCAACGAGTCCGTTTTACGATTTGACAGTTCCCGGACTTATTTTTGACGTAATACGACTGTTCGAAGTTCTTCCATAATCACAAACAGAAGAGGTTTTTATTTATCTTATCGCCTTGACGGTTATATCGGGAGTCATATATTCATTTTACTTTAACGCGTCGCGAGAACGGTCCCACAGGTATATGCTTCTATCCGCCTATCTTCTCTCTCTCCTCTCTCTCTCTCTCTCTCTCTCTCTCTCTTTCTCTCTCTCTTTCTCTCAACAAGAAAGAGAACTCTTGTCGAAAGAGAGCGAAAGAGAGGAAAAGAAATAGAGATAAGAACGCCCGCATCCAGTTGTCAGAGGAACACAGATAGCTTCTTCGTTCCAGTCGCTTTATTTTTTCTTAGCACCCCTTTAAACTTTATAATCGCCTAATATGAATTTTAACGATAGCGTGAATCATGATAACGTGATAACACACGTATATCACAGTTACAAGTTTATCTTTGGTATGTAATATCTGCGAGTAGATTTTTCACTGAACATACTTTCCATAATAATCTATTATTCTCTTTGGCTAAGACATATATCTTTCTACAGATATAATTGTTCAAATTTATATATGTAATATACACAGGATCAAAAGTATTAATTCAAAATACTTTCACTGTCAAGAATATCGAAGATAAATTTGTAGATTATGATTCAGCCAAATCTTACACGTTTGGATATATTAAAAACAGTAAATTATTAGAAAAAATACAAAGCAGCAATATATCTTTTGAAATATTTCCAAGTCTTGAAAAATATTTTGAAAAAATAATTTTTAAGATAAAAAAATTTATGATTATGATATATGGATGAGTAATGATAGTTGGACAAAATAATAATGTTATACAATAGACAAAAATAGTCCATAATAATCTAGTTTATTTTAATGACCAAAATAAATCGATAAGTAAACAGTTTATCATTATGTAAATAAAATATTTTGTTATATTTATAAATATCGAACAAAATAACAATGTTAATTGAATTATTTGAATATGAATTTTTCAAAATAATGGACAATCTTGACATTAATCAACCATTCTAAGACCGGTTTTAGAAGTACTTAATTTTAAACGGGATACCGTTATAACTATTATAGTAACGTCCGAGTGAAAATCTTCTTATTTTAACTTTCTCTTTCTTTTTCATTTTTGGTCAATATACCTGAAAATAGTAAGTACAGAGAACATGTTTCTTATTTCTAATACTCGTCGTAGTTAGTAGTATATCCTAAGGGTAAGAATTCCATTCGTTCACAGCATGCAACAGGAACATGGTTACCGGTTGTTGGAGATGGTAGGTTCCTAAGAAGAACAAAACTAAATGCATGTGCTCATTGTAAGCCGTGTCACTGTGTAAATGGGAAGTCGAGAGGTTAAGAAAATAATAGTCAAACTCTCTCTCCTTTTCTATTTTTCTTTCTTTACTTATTTCTTTGTCTTTAAAGTATTGGCTCGTAAATCACGTCGAATGAAAAGAGAGGAAAAAGATTTAAAAGAAGCTGCGTGAATAAGGACGAAATTAACTTCGACTTTCATTTCTTTTTATTTCCTCTCTTTTTGTATTTTTATTTGTTGTATTAAATCGATCATAGATCAAATATTATCAAACATTCACTCTTAAATCATAACGTTTACCTCGTTTCTTCTTTCATTTATTATATATATAATATAATATAATATATATATATATATATATATATATATATATATATATATAAAAGAGAAAGAAGTAAAAGTGCACGTTTACAATTTTTTTTTTTAAGAAGGTTACGTTGGATCGATCGAAATCGTGTTAAAAAATCTTTAGCACATTTCACACCTTTTCCCCGAGCTCGAACATTAATTGCCTCTTACGTTTAGGTGTTATATCGATGATACGCCGAACAGAACGATTTTAACGTTAATATCATCGAGATTTCGTAGTCGCAGGATCGACTACGATTTTTAGTGTGACATTTGTGAAGTGTAAAACAAGTTCTACGTATTTGTTTATTTATAACGATTTTAATAAATCTCAAGAAACAAGTTGACTTACTAAGTTAGCCCGATCAAGGATCGAGGAACGCAAGAAGACAGAAGTCCTCGGTTCGTTGATCCAAGTTCGACTCATCGGAGCTCGAGAGCTTGATCTAAGTTTAGTGTAACGCTTGTAAGAGGGACCAATTCGGCGTACCGTTCGTTTTTCATCGTCGGTAACCACGACCTGCATTACGTTCTATACGAGATACATATAAGACAACACCGTAAACGAAAATAGCTTTTCGTATACACAGATGCTTTGCTCTTTGCGAAAAGCTCCGCGAACACTTGACGCCTTTCTCTCGATGACAAGTCCTACCTAATGAAACGAATTAACCGTCATCCATCATCTTTTCGAACGTGACACAGTAGTATTATAGCGAAATCTTGTCACTTTTATAGTAATATGATGAATTTTGTCCGGTTGATATAGATTTTAAGATATTGTTGATTATATTTAAAAAAAATTTTATAATTTATACATATTTATTATAGTAATGTTCACAAATATGATGTACATATATATATACACACTCACATATATATATATATATGATATATACATACACATTCAATATGTATAATAAATTTGATTAATTTTGATAGCTAATAAATCGTTAAGATATAAGATCCGATTATTTATAACGTATGTAAAATATCTATTCTATCGAAAGTAATATTTCAAAAATCAACTATCCTACAATTATCTAATTAATCATCAAATTAATAAACGAATGAGTTTGAGTAAATCTACAAGGCTTAACAAGCATCTACCGAATAGCAAAACCATAACAGATAAAAATAATAATTATACTATGATGTGAATAACCATGGACTTTATCCTACAGATAAGATTTTCACGCTTAACTAGACCACCGTGCAAGCGATTAGTAGTCCATCTCTAAATGATTCGCGTAAATCCGCTAGACTCGTTCGATAGTTTGAACAAATCGTTAAGAGCAAAGCAAGGGTTTGCATTTTTCGTTAGCACGTCTTCGAGCGAGAGCGATTTCTTTTTCTGTTTAAACAATTCTTCTTCTCTTAGAATTGTATCCTTGTATTAAGAAAGAATGACTTGTTCATATTTCACTATAATAAAATAATCTATTACTGAACTAATTTTATTTTATTCAAAAATAACGACTCAGTCAATTTCGATACTTTTATCAAAAATCTGAATTTAATTTTTAGGCAATTTCGAATATTTTACCTATATTTTGTATTCTTGAAAACATTGTTCTATTGGTAGATTAATAAATGATATATGGAATAACCTTTTATGTTAATTATTTTAATAATTACAATATTAAAAAATGCATCGAAAATAAATGAGCAGTATGATTTTTTTTTTAGTCAATTGTTTTACTATCGCTAGCATATCGAATTACTCATTACTACCTATGTATTATAGTTTAAGCAACTATCTATTAGCAACGGAATACAATAATAATCTCAAGGCGATCTTTATAAAAAAGATTGTCAACTTCAGACGTTGATAAGCGTGTTAAAATTCTATCTAGAATTCCTCTTCCCGATAAAGTTTATCTTCTGGCTCCTTAGAGCGTTAATCTCCCACGAAAAGATATGGTTGATAGTAAGGTTGTGAGGGAAGGAAACATAAGTAATATCGTTATGGATAACCCGAACGACCCGTTTTTTAACATCGACGAAAATGGAGAGAAATTCGTGAGAGTTTCATAATGTCCAACAATTTCGAAAACTTAACGAACGCGCGAAACACGATTTTAAAACTTGGTTGCCGCGAGCAATACGATAATCACATACATACATAATATGTACGACGCGTCTGGCCATTTGAACCATGATGACATTAGTAAGCACTATCAAACGTTGAAACGGTAAAAAAATCTGATTTCATCAGACTGTCACATTTGAGATTAAAATTCCTTGAGAAAGATTCTCTAAGGGGGCGGAAAGAAGATTTAAAAAAAAAGAAAAAAAAAAAGAAAAAAAAAGAAAAAAAAAGAAAAAAAAAAAATATTCAATATCTTGGATGAGTTACAATATTAACAGAAAATTGCAAATTCATTATAATGTATATCCTGAGAACATCGTTGTAAAATTCATAGACATCTTTTTTTTTCGTAATAATAAGAGAAGAGAAATATGATAAATTCTGTGATAGATATCTGATAAGAGAAAAGCGTGATATTTCTAAAGTTACACATTAGCGACATTAGAATCTTTCAATATTACTATCAACGTGATATCTTTGAGAATGCAATATAAATAAGATATCATTTAAACAAATATTTTCCTTTGTCCGATAATTACGTCAAATTCGAACAAGATGTAGATCAATTTTGAGAATATATCTATATGTATTCATATATGTATATCAAAATGTGTATGTATCGAAATATCTATATGAAATATATATATATATATATATATATATATATATATATATATATATATATCGAAAGAAACCATCGATTATCTTCTATCAGCAGATAATTTTGAAGGATTCGACAATGGATGCCAGGTAAAATTTTCGTTTCATTTTCTGTAAGAAGGATCGCTATAAAGATGTCATTCAAGTCGAAACGGAGAACCATTTAAGATGTCAAAATGACGTCTGGGCATTCCACATAGGTCAGAAACGGTTTTAGCTGCGGCCTTTAAGCCGAACTTACATTGCAATCTTTGAGTTCTCAGTCTCTCTCAGTCTCTTTCAGTCTCTTTCAGTCTCTCTCAGTCTCCCCCTCCCCCCTCTCTCTCTCATTACAATCATGGATATGGTAATAGAAAAGATTTGAAAATCGAAAAAAGATCGATCAATTTTTGTCAAAAATAATTTTTGAATTCTGTAAAAATTATCAACAATTATTTTCTAATACCTTACCTTTACTCAAGTTAGCAATCTCATTAAGAGTATCGTTATCATTGATAGTAGCTGATACGAGCGAGATACGTGGAAAACAGGTTAAAACAACTAATCCGAATATAGTTAATTTTCGTTGAATAAATTGGATTGAAAGCACTTATGAGTCGATACGATCTACAAGTTACCATGTTAATTCTTGTATGCGATATAGTCAAATATGAAATATGTTTTAAATTGTTATTCACGATTATACAACTACTTATTTTTAAATGTCTTTTTTGTTTTGTTTTAAATCTGCATTCTTTTTATTTCTTCATCTTTCAAGAATATTTATATTTTTTTTATTATTTTCCCGTAATTGGAATAAATTTGTCATGTTTCGCATGGTAATTATACTGTAATTTTTAAAATAAATGTAAGGATTCGATGAAACACAAAGATAAAGGAGGCGACTCTTGGGGTATGAAAACGCTTTTCTATTTTGCAATGTAAGAAAGACGAGTGACATGTTGGCATCCGAACACTCGTACATTCGTTCGAAACCACCTACACGTTCGCGTTCGGTCAGTATCGCATTTGACGTTTCACCTTCGTTTATTTCAATCGGGGCTATTAGTCTTACGTTACCAAATGAATCACTCTCAATCTGGACCATCTAAGAGAACACGGTGTGATCCTTTATAACGCCATGTAATTTATGTTACACATTATATATCTATCTATATATATATATATAATATCTATCTAAATATATATCTATATTTTTTTAATTATAATCTGGTTTAACATATTATTGTTGTACTATTTTTTTTATAATTTCACTAAAAAAATTAAAAATAATATAAATATATAATATAATATAATATACATATACACATCTATAATATATAGTATAATTATTATTATATATATATAAAATATATTACTAAATTAATAAAGATTTATAATTATAAATAAAATAATATAATATGTATAATTATATATAAAAAGTACATTCCTATATAAATAATATAGAAATATATTGTAACTTTTACCATAGTTAGAAATGGTAAATTAATTATTAGTTCATATCTGTAATTTAATGTTTGGAAGTTTCATACTATATAACTTTTGTTTTAGATAAGAGAAACAAAATTAGGTTATAGAAGGTTAATCGATGTGTGAAAATAATTAGGAATGATTAACTTAGTTTAAAGATTTGTGATATGAAACGGAGAGTGGATATCCACAATGTTTTGTTAAAAAGGCAAAACAGAAAAGATTTCAAAGCTCTGACGATAAATGTGATAGGGTGCAAACAAGGCACAGAAAAGCCGGTTAATTTGAAGACTATGCGGAAGCTCGACTCGTCTCGACTATTTTAGATCAAGTGCCAAGAACATCTCGTCAGGATGTCTCGAATCGAACACGTTTACTTTAACGTCAGTGCCGCGAACACGATTATTATCGTAGATCAACTTGAAAAAAGTCATGTCGAGTGATAAATTGTATTTATCGTTAATGTATTGACGATTGATGGAGTTCTATACAATATATAAAAATCAGTATGCACGACTAATATTATTAATAATTTTATTAAATATAAAGTTATGAGTCACATAATTGTTTTAAGTTGAACTAAAAAAATTGAACGCTGACTATCGATATTCCTACTGTTCATTAGGCTTTTTTATACATATATATATATATATATATATATATATATATATATATATATATATATATATACATGCATACACACGCATGCGCGTGCGAACGCGCACGTATATAAATTCATGTTCTTAATGTCTATTTTGTTTTTACTTATGTTTCGTAATACTATAATAAATCTCTTGTGTTATTATGTGTGTGTGTGTGTGTGTTTATATATATATATATATATATATATATATATGCATATATAAAATAAATTTTCGTTTGAGAGATGAGTGCGAAACCAACAGAGAGATGCATAGATCGTTAGAGGTTATCGATTAGCCTACATAATCATGATGAGTTTTTCGCTTAAAAATATTTTCTTACTTAATCACCGTCAGACATATTATTCAAATAGTAAACGTTTTGTCAAATCGTTTTTGAAAATCACTAAATAAAATAATTAAGCTCATGATGAAAATTCGTACATTTACAATGCGATATACAATATATTGTTACGTGTGTGTGTGTGTGTGTGTATAAATAAAAAAAAATATTTTAACGAATAAACAACGTAAACAAAACTATAATAAATGAAAACGAAGAAAATGAATATATTATCTTTTTTTCAAATAAGCCACGTGTCATAACTGTTTATCGTTCGAATGTAAACAATCATGATTTTATCGTTAAAGCAAAATTCTTACGTTTCGATAACCAAAGTGATTTGTGATAGGAGAAAGTTGATGAAAGGAAGAAAAAATATATATACAATCGTAAATACATATGCATAACGATCTCTTTTACGAGGAGAAGGATAGAGATTCGTAGAAACGCTTTATCGCGTTTCCTTTTTAATCAAGTGAACTCAATCGAAACATGGATAAGAACAAGCCCTTTTCCATGAATAGTTTTAGCATATGATCTTGATTTGGTAAAGGTATCGTTCAAGTAAAATACGAATGCATGCCGCGTGATTTAAAAGGTCTATCACTTCGCAAAGATAAAAATATAAGAAATACTAGATAAGCTTGACATTTGTAAATTGACGTAAGACTACTGTATATATGTATTTTCTAAGTACGAGATCAAAGTACGGTATAATAAATATACGATCGTAACGTTAATATATTATAACCAATAAGAGATAAAAAGGAAGAGTAGCTCTCTAAAAACATATTTCGAAATCGTAATGGAGTTTAACGAGAGATTAAAGGTAGAAGAGAAACATTGATATTATTATCAATCTTTACCTCGAGTCATTAAGAAATCAGTGGAGTCGATGATTCCTCAAAGAAGATTTTATCGAGATGTCATCGTATAGCTCCAAAACGGTTAAAAAGAAGAGAAACAGATCTATATATACATATATGTATGACACACGCGATGAAATGTTCGTAAAATCAATCAAATCGAAAAATCTAAGGACGCTTCGATCTCGTCGACATTTTTACATTTCGCGAAAAAAAAAAAAAAAACAATAATTTTATAGACGAATTCTTGATAACTTTCCTTTCATCTAAATCAATTATCCTTAATCGATTAAAGGATCTAGAAAAACAAAAAAGAAGAAAACGGCAAACTTAATCTTTCATTGGTATTATCAACGCGACCTAGTGTATAAAAAAAGAGACCGAGAGGGTGAGGGACAGAGTTTTGTCGGGTCGAAGGCGATGACAGGCGAGTGCCTCTTAACCAACTCTAATATTACGATAAGAAAGATACGATATATAGTGTCTTTGCGATAACCGTAAATCATTTGGATGTTTATTTGCGTCCAACGGCGAAAAGCAAGCTCGTTGCGTTACTCGTATTCTCTTGAGCACAGAAAGATATTTCGCCTATAAGATCCCCTTCACAACTCCCCAACCCTATATACTTTTCCTAATACATGTTTTCTCTCACATTTGACTTTTACTATTTTTTCTTTCTTCATTTCCATTAAAACGAGGCAAAACGATAATAACATTTTACATCCTTTTAATTTTTAACGAATCAATATGTTTATTACGAAAACACGCTATCCTACACATTATTAAATTTTCAATGATTTTCTTCTGATAAACTTATACTTATTAACTAACTTTTACTTTAATGTTTGTTATCGGTTTATAGATTCGGTTCATTATAAAAATCCTTGTACTTAGACGTATTTACAATCATTTTCTCGATTCTAGAAGGACAAGTTACGCGAGTAACCAACAGAGACTATAATGTTGAGTTATAACAAGCAACGTCCGTCGAATTATTCTGCATTATGATAGTCTGAATGCATTCGAGCCACTGCTTCTAACTCTTTATTCCACGAGCATATACATGCATACACACACGCACTCACATAAGCGCGCGTGGCCCGTGCAAAATTAGACGTACTTGGAGCGCCTAGTCATAGTCATAGTGCATAGTCTTTTCTATCGTCTAGTGACTAATCGTCGAAAATTTAATAGAAAGAATCGTTAGATGATGAACTCGAATCACGTTGAAAATATTGTAGATAAATTTCACTGTTCAATATATAACGGTTAAAAAAAGCGAATTTTTTTCCGATAAAGATTATTATTAGCCTAAGTTACACAATACTTTCGCATCTTTGACACGCACAACCACTGGCCAATGACCAGAGCTAGATAACGCGTTCAACGACGACCCAGTTACAAAGACGTTAATTTCGGGCTCTATTCCAAAGTAGATTCCACCAAGTTAGTCTCTATTTTTATATGGGCGGCTTTACCATCGATGGGAAATTGTCATTGACACATCTCGAAAATGACTTTTATAAGAGAGAGAGAAAAAGAGAGAGAGAGAGAGAGAGAGAGAGAGAGAGAGAGAGAGAGAGAGTTTTCTTTACCAACATTAACAGAATTAACAGAATTCAAGTGGCACAAATGTTAAAGTGTGTTATAAGATAATTAGATAGTTCCGGTTCTATCCTGCCTACTAAAGGGATCATTTTGTAATATTATGAATACAATAAAAAACATTCCGGTAACAAAAAAAAAAAAAAAAAAAAAAACAAAAAAAAAAAAAAAAAAAAAAAGTCGATAAATTTACGATACATTCTAAAATCTGACAGATACTATCTAAAAAATAAAATTGTATAAATTTAAAGTACTTATGTATTCGAAAGAAATATTTTTTAAATATCACCACTAAGTATCATTGCAATGACTTAACTATACGCGTTAAATATATATGTATGTGTATGTATGTATGTATGTATATATATATATATAAAAGTATTTGTTAGAAATAGATATACCATTGATAGTTCTCATTGTTATGAAAGTCGCGATAGGTTAAACGAAATAAAAAGGGAAGTTCTTTCTACTAACGATGGTACGAGTGATGTTTCTGAATCTATCTCTCTCCCTCTTGCACGTATGTATGTATATATCTACGTAGTTGAAAAAAACATAAAAGAAAGAACGAGAAGTTAGGATGACAAGTAGATGGACAAGAACGAAAAGTCGAACGAAAAGTCGAACGTAAAGTCAAACACGAAACGAATGCATAAGCTATAACGACCCAATTGCATTCTGATGTTAATCTATCGCGAGCAGCCGTCGATGTGAAACGAGTACAAGTTTCGACGAGTATTTCGTAACAATGGGAGCCTTCCTTCAAAAGGGCAAACAATCGCGTGATAATTAAATGACTCGACTTTATATTATAATCGTCGATCTAAACCACACTTCCTTTACTCCTATTCGTGCCCACTTTGAATTTCATGAGACAGAAGAAAGAGGGAAAGAGAAAAAAAGGGAATATCAAAATATGTCACGTTAGGTCGAAATTGAGTCCCCTTCCAATATATTCCAAATTCAGAAATCCATTGAACCGTTCATTTAAAATTCATTCTGTAGACATAATTTTCTTTTTTATGATTTAAATTTGATTTTCCTTTCTTTTTTTCTTTTTTATTTCTTTTATGTATCCTTTTCTATTCCATATTGTGTTATTACATGAGAATCTTTTATCTCCCTCGCAACGAACATTTAGATTGTAATTTTAATTGCAATTATTAAATGAATAACAAGATGAAAATAATCACTTTAATGTCATTTTACTTACCGTTTTTATCTTACGATATACATAAATCGTTAGCATATATTAATCTAACGCGATCGGCTGATCTATGGTTTACTGAATACTATTATTTAATTCAAGATCTATCTAATCGAGAGATAAAAAGATATTCGTTTTTTAAGTTTGCATCTTGCATATTATAATCTTTCTATCGATTAAATTTATTTTTTGTAAGATATTTTAATGAATAAAAGAAAAACATTCCTGTGAAATCATTTCTAAATGAATTCCTCATAATTTTTACAATTAATATTGGTCTACGAATAAACGTCAAAAAGATTGCTCCTCGGTGGTAAACTTGAAATAATGCATGGTACGTAACCGAATGACAAGAATAACTTCGTGCTATTTGGACTTAACGCGCGCCTCTGTGGCGGCACCTGTTCCCATTATTTCACTTCGACGCCCTCGCGATCTTTGCTACGACTACGATCATCTCATCAATCTTTTCCAATTTTCTTTCGTTAATAAAAATTTTATTTAATTCGTTCAAAATATTTTGTATCTTTTATCTATTTATTTATTTATGATATATACAAATCATTAATTCGGTATATAATTCAGTTCCTCTTTCCTATCTAATTTTAAATACTTCAATTAATTTAAAATATTACTTGATTAAAAATATTTGCTGTTTAGAACGCGGAGAATATATCAATGTGATAATAATGTAATCAATCATGTCGCGAGATATATTAAAATATATTTTATTTTTGCATTAAGCATAAATTCCTTTTATGGTTAATTATTCCTTTTATGGTTACCACGATCTTACGATTTGAACAATTTTGAGAAATGTTATCGTAAATGTAATGATTATGAGTTAGGTAAATAAAAAAAAAATTTTTTTTTAGTTAGAAAATATAGTCGAAGTTTTTTTCTCTGTAAAAAATAAATACGATTGAAAGATTAGACGCGACCTCAGAGCGAAATTTTATCGATGTACGAAAACATCATGAAATAGTTGCAAAACTTTTTGAGATATTGCCAGAAAAGGATTATCTAATTTCAAAGACAATTATCGAATAGTCCCGATATTTTCTTTCTGTATTCTTTCATCTTTTACATAACGAAGGAATAAAGAATTCCCAAGAAAATACAAAATTAAAAAATTTGTAAAATTTTTTAACATTGCACAATTACATTAACGAATAAACCGGGGAGAGATTAAAGGAAAAAAAAAGTATCTTGAAAGAGATGTTTTTTTCCTAAAGATTAAAGCGTGATCGACACGAAGAAGAAAGCATTAATTTCATTATAAACATGTATGTATGTATATTAACTTGAAACGTTTCTTTCAGCATCGTCTTTCAGCATCGAAAGTAATTTGTGAAGCAGGCAAATTTGAAAACCGGATATGCGGTTCAGTCTTGTACGAAGCTTCATTGTGCTACGTATTGTAATTAAAAGACTATAAAATATCGATAAATTAGCGTGATAAAAGGGCGAATACCGAGGTCGATGATACGTAGATCGCTATACAAGTCTATACGTATAGAAATACATATTTTTGTTAAATATAGATATACATATTATAGTATAGGCGTATATACACATAATATAGATTGCTGTCCATGAATACGCTTAGTTGTTAATTGGTTAAGAATTAGTTACGAAGTAATCAGCACGAAGCGACTTGCTGTCCATTTTACTCGACCAGAACGTTCTTCGTTTTATCACCATAAGATATTTCTCTGTGCAATATTTTATGATTGCAATAATTCGTATTCGTAAAAATGATAAAGTTGCAATAAATTAAATGTGGTATTACAACGCATATATATACATATTTCTTTTTCTTTTTTTTTCTTCTTTTAACTTTTTTATTTTTCAATTACGAATTTATCTATATATAATAATATTCCTAATCAAAAAGAATATATTTTATTCTAAATGATGTATCTATTTAATGAATTAAAAATAATATATTCTATTATATTATATATATAATTTAATAATACAATAGAATATATATAAAAGAAAAACAGTAAATTAATGTAAAAGAAGATAAAAGAAAGACAGAGCGTGTTCAAAGCAGTGTAATATTCGCATCCGCCGGAAACGGAATCTACCTCCACGAGGAAAGAAGGAAAAGTCGTTTATTGTAAACGAGAAAGAAGACAAATCGAAGTAAATAATTCTTTTCTCTCTCTCTCTCTCTCTCTCTCTCTCTCTCTCTCTCTCTCTCTCTCTCTCTCTCTCGCTTTTGAACATGTAACCTTTATCGATCTTTCGACATATTATCTATTAAGAGGCACATGTTCAACATGAAAATACGAATAATTCAACAATCGTGTCTGATTTATAACGATATTGTATACACATATTTATAAAGTATATCAATAGAACGGACGAAAGTAATATCCATCGAAAGTCATGCGATAAAGCACGTTTCATTTCCGGCCGAAAAACAGACAACATGGAGCAATCGAAGTAACCTCACTTTTCTCTTTCTCTTTTTCTCGTCGTTGGTTTACTAAGTAAATAACATTCGATATTTTTTATACACGGTGACATCAACTATATTGTCGTTATTATTCAATATATATTGAATATATATATATATATATATATATATATATATATATATATATGAACAACGAAGTCGATAAAATGTCGATGACAAGAGACTAACTCTAACTGTGATAATGTACGAACGATTTAATATAATACGTGGTTTTAATAGAAGGACTTCGTATATCCTCCTTTATAGATCTTTTCATTATCGTAAAAAATAAAAGGAAGTCTTCATTCGTTAAAATAATAAGAGAAAATTTTTAATTGCATTGATCATTGGAGTTTCTTGCTTTCACGAATTTTCGCATTTCGAGATATCACGCAGTAACGCGTTAAGAGAATGAGAGAGAGAGAGAGAGAGAGAGAGAGAGAGAGAGAGAGAGAAAAAGAGAGAGTGAGTGAGTGAGTGAGTGAGTGAGTGAGTGAGTGAGTGAGTGAGTGAGAGAGAGAGAGAGAGAGAGAGAGAGAGAGAGAGAGAGATGGTAGAAGGGACGCCGCGTACAAACTCGCGCGCAATCTTTCTTAAGTGAGAGAAAGAGAGAAGACGGGTTGACAGCCGGCGAAGCACGAAATCCGCTGGTAGAGAGTGCGTGAAAGAAGCAGAATCCTTGGCGATAGTCAAGTGAGCCCCGTGGCGCGCTTACGGAAGGCTTTGCGCGCCACCACGTGTCTGCTCCGCTCGCGCCAGTGGCGTCTGACGCCGGAAATTCGACATTCACATAAAGAGATACACATATAACACGTGCACATATAAACATACACTAATCTTAGACGCAAGTTTTCGCACAAGTCGTTTTCTCGATTCTTATGATTTTCTCGATAGACGATTCTTTTAATTTTTGTTTTTTTCTGTATCTTTCAACACCTTTACGAATTAATTTGTTGAGATATTAAAAAGGAATAAATTCGATTACTTACCGATACGATGATCCATAGCGGGTAGACCGACGTAGATGCAATGTATGCGCGCCAGACCGGAGTGTAGCAGCGACGTTGTTTACACCGTCAAACACGAGCTGTCAAACAGAAGAAAGTGGATTTCGCTTTAGTCGTAAAATGTTAGGAGCAATCTCGTCGATGTCGTTTCCTCGAAGAAGGAAAATAATGAAAAGCACGTAGAAGTATATTATCGTACGTCGTCGATGAAGAGGACGTTGCGATTCCCGCGCTTTGTCGAGCCCACGCCGTTTTTCCCCCCTTTTCTCTCGAGACGAGCGCGCGCGCGGCCCGGTGAGCACGATGTAACGAGGCACGCGTCCACGCCGTCGCAGCCACAAGTCTTTTTTGACCCTTCGGCTATCTTTTTCTTCTATTTAACCTTTTTTTTTTGCTCTCTCGCGAAAACAACAACGACAATAAAGAGAACGAGAACGGCAACGAGAACGAATACGAATATGAACTTACCGGCGTGTGTATCGTTAACGACTTTCGATAGTCACGTTTTTGTTCTTCCTTCCCACCTTATCCTTCTTTCTTTCCTTTTCTTGCGTCTATCCTCTTTGTATAACCAAGAATTCTTTCGCTTCTATCTATGTGCGAACTGTAGAGCGTCAGTCAGATTGACAGTCGGCGCTCGGCGGCGATGACAGACAGGTGCACCTTACCAACACCACCATTACCACCGCCACCACCGCCACCACCGTTTATCCCTTCGATCTTTTCCTCAACTCTCGCCATCTGTTGGTTGCCTGTTACGGCTCTTCTTTCTCTATTTTCCTTCTTTAAGCCCACTTCTTCGTCTGTCAAATTTTTAACTGTTTTATAATTATCGATTTTAATATTTTTCAACTTTTTACGAATTGTTCCTTGTTACGAACTCTTCATTCAAAATAATTTTTTTTTTATATTTGCAATAATCGTTCGTTAAAATATGCATCCGAATGAAATCATATTTGTTCAAAGATTCAAACGTATAAGAAAAATGCGATTCTTAAACGAATGCCTGTAATCATTTGAAATTTTTTCTTTTGTAATCATTAATAATAATTCTTTTTTTCGAAGATAGAACAAATCTTGGTAAAAATGACGTAATGATTATTACATTTACAATTTTTCATTGAATTTCTAGATGAAATAAGTAATATTTTTAATTATGCTTTAGATTTTATTGTTTTTTAGAATAATTTATATTGTATTGTATATATGATCTGTTTCTTATAATGGGTTAAGAACGGATAGATTTTAATATATTTAAATGTTTATTTACGTTACATACATTTTTTAATAAAGACTATATCTCATTTTAAGAATCATGACATGTTTATAACGAGTCTTGAGGCGGTGATGGAGCAAAAATATCTTCTTTCTTTCTAATTCCTTCTTTGTATTGGCGCATTCTTTCCTCGTGCATTGTTTGTAATCGAAGTATAGACTTTCTTTTAAATAAACATTCTTTAAGATCAGCAAGATAGTCTTGACATAACTGTTTCTTTCGCCCCCCCTGATAGCCATAAGCTTCATAACACTCTATTGCTTTTAGTTCAAAATCTGCACATTTAGGTACCAGTTGAACATTAAAAGTCCGTCGGTAATGACTTGAGATTGAAGTTGTTATTAATGGAATTTTCTCGACATATGACTCCATAATAAACCTAAAACAATAATATATATTTTTTGTATCATACAATTTTATTATAAACATACCTTAAATCATTATTAAATATTTGATGATTTTTAAAATTCTTTTTGTAAGATATTAAAACCTTAATATCATCTTTTTATGATATGATATAATATTATCTTTTTATTTTCTCACTAATCCAAAAGCTGAATTTTCTAGAATAAATCAAAGTAAATTGAAAATAATCTATATGTGTTACTTTAACTGTTGAAAAGATATATTGCCTTTATAAATTTAAAAATATAATTAATTTTGCATTTATTATTGTGTCAATTTTACAAATTTAGTTTTATATAATTTTTACATTGACATTATTACATAATTTTAGACAAGATTTTATAAAATTCACGTTACTAACCTTTCTCGATTTATATTCCATATTAGATACTTACCTGATATAAATTTCTAAATTCTTGTGTAATGCAATTTGTTATTAACTGTCGAACAAATGATTATTAGTAGTAAATATGATAGTTACTGATTGGTAACGACTACACAGATGAGTATCTTCTATCTTACAATATTTGCTTGTATATCATAGCAGCCATATTGAATTCTAAATACGTGGGACATTTAACTGGTTAGAAAAAAATATGTAATAAAAAACTTAAAATCAAAAAACAATTTCGTTTTATTATGTAAATTAGTAATTATAATAATAAATCTGTGATTTAATTCGGCCTAATTTCATATTATAATCTTGTTTGAATAGTATTCAATACAAATAAAGGTATAGATTTTATGTCAGAAGATCGAAAGATCAATCGACAAGAATAACAAAGATGTTTTAATATATCATTTAAGCTGAGAGATTGTGTCTTACATTTTTTGTATTCTTTGACATTCCAAGTACATTCTTTTCCATTAGTAATATTACTATTATTGTGTTCATTTTTATTATTTTCTTCAGAGTGATTTATTTGTACTGTTAATTCCTCTGGATTAACATTAAGTAAATCATTGGTTTTTTCTTTGGTATTATCAATATCTATGTTATTTGATGATAAAAGAGCAGAAAATGTTGTTCCTTGCAAAGCTGATATTTCATCATTTGTTACCTTTGTATCTAAAGGTATGTTACAAAGAGCACATACTGAATTTTTTTCTAAATTTTGACACGCAAGTAATTCTGTTGATAATTTTCCACCTGTGCGAAAAACTGTAGATACAGTTCCATGAAACTCTGAATTTAATTGAGATATGAATTTATTTGTTAATGCTTGTATAGAAGTTGACAAATTCATATTATTTTGTTTACTAGATCGTACAGCATTTAACTTATTACAATTTAAATAATTGATTATTTCCTCTTTTGTAAAATCTTTCATTGGTCTTAGAAGCATAACATCCGTATATCTTGTATCAGAAAAATCTATATCTGGAGAAAGCTGAGCACCACGACCAAGTGATATATCACTTAATATATTTACAGCAATATTTGTTGCACAATCAGCAACAAATACTTTATTGCATTCTAATTTTCTTGCGGCTAAGATAAGTAGTCTGTGACGTAACTGCCGTAATAATTCTTCCCTCGCACTATCATCAGGTAAATTATTAAGCATATTTGATATAACGTCATTTTCATCTATTACAACTTCTGGATCATCCATCAGATAAATATTTGGAATATCATTTTCACACAAAGATTCTTGTAAAGATGCTGTATATCCTACAAATCCAAACATTTTCACTTGTTTAGCTATTGTATCTAACATTTTTTTTCTTTCATTTACTGTATATTCTTCTACGATCCCATCTGTAAACAATATCGAAAGAATTTTCTTTTTATAAAAACCTTTTAAGCAAAATTTGACTTATAGTAAAATGAAAATAATTTACCATTAATAAAAAATATGACTACATTAAATATAATTTTTTTGTGAGTCGTTTCACTCATTCCAGATTTAATCAAATGTAGCAGTGCAGTTGAATTGTCTCTACCACAATATCCAATAAGTATTGTATCTCCTCGATGGATGATTTTTGATTTACCAAGAGCTGCTCTGAACTTGTGCGTTGTATTCATTAAAAAACAAGATGTGCAATATCCATCCTTTTTTCTTAATATTATTTCACTGCTATCAGTCCGACACTTTTTGCATATATCGGAATGTCTATAAAGTATAATAAACTATGTTATGTTATTAATGATTATGCATTTTTTAGAAATAATTGTAAAACAATTACTTACAAAATTTGTATTGCATCAATTTTTGGTGTGATGTCATCATTAAAATCACATGAACAAGCATTTAAAGAACACATGATCTTTTAAAAATGTTTATATCTTCTATTTAAATATTCTAATTATATTTATTTGTTCTATAATATTACACAATCCCGGTTTTGATAAAATAACTATAAATTTAATTAAAAAACTTTACAGAAATTAATAATAATGAGATGTATCTTGATATTTATATATACATATAAATAATCAATATATTATATACATATACAAAGAATATATTAAAATATGTAAATATACCAATGCAATAAAAGATTCTAACTCTTCCTTCTTTTAACAACAATAATCTTACTAATGTATACGTACGATTTCTGATTTGGAAATAGTGTTTCATATTCTAACCAATGGCGGCGTTTAAATCAAATCGTTGAGAGTTTAGTTTCCTTCATAATGTACATACATATATTTGTGAGGGAAGTGTTATAGGTTATTATATTTAATTTATATTTTATACCTTTCTTTTTTAAATAAAAAAGATGAGCGAGTAGAATATTGTTTTAAAGGTAATGTTTAGTATTTGTTTAATAAAAAAAAAAAGTTGAGTAACCTTTTTTATTTTAATTTATTGAATATAGGAAATAAAAAATCGCTTCTGTTAAAAGCGATACCGCAATAAACGTTTCACTGTGATCTGATGTAATCCAAGTAAACAAAAATATGGGTCTTCTTAGTGTTTTACCTGTATTTTCAAGGTATTAATATATTTTAGCTTTTTATAAAATTATGGAAAATTTGGTAATAATATGCAAATATATATACATTTCAAATAAGAAAAAATGGGGTTAGTTCGTATCGAACATAATTGTATAAATACTCAAAATATAGATGAAATTATATAATTATATTAATTACGATAATATATTAATAGACTATTAAATTATTTGAAATTTTTTTTACAGATTATCTAAATGTGCTATCACAAGTATACGTAATATATCTACTTATGGTAACCCACTACAGTTTGGTATAACTAATATGCTTCTGTATGTATTTTCATAACATTGCTTAAATATAATTTAATATTGTCTGACAACAAATTAATATATAAAAAATACAAATAACAAATTAATAATATAAAAAATATTTGAAATGATCAATAACTTATGTACACAGCGCAGAACCATTGAAAAAGAAGAAGAAATTAGATCCAGCTATAATTAGACAAAGAGAAGAAAGAAAAAAAAAGAAATTGGAAAAGTCAATTCGTCGTTTACAAAAATTTGCTAAAAAATTAAAGCCCATTAGTGAATTGGAAATACCATTATTCTTAAAAAATGAGAAAGAGTAATATCAGGAATTTATTAATTATTGTCGTTTTGTTTATTGCCGACTTTAAAGCTTTTAATTTTTCTTATATAGACAAAGGAAACGTATCTTTCCATCTTTATCCGAAGAGGAAGAAGATAAAAGAGTATTGTTACAAAAAGAATGGACTAGATATAAAACCAAACAACATAAGAATGATATTCAAACAATAGAAGAGTTAATGTTGTCTCAAAACAGAGCACTGAAAGAGCTAAAAGCTGAATCAGAAGAATTATATAATGAAGCGATACAGGTATATGTTTTGTTTATTGTATTAAATTATTTCTTTTATTATCTTTAACTGCAAGTACGCAAGTATTTGTTATTTTAGATTGATCTTACCTTTTTGCCATATTTAAAACAAGGTCCTTGTCATACACCACCAATACAAAACTATGATAGTCCAGATGGGGAATATATAGATATGACAATAAAATATCCGGGTGAAACGTAACTAAGTTAAACGAGATTTTAATTAAATTGTATGTATAAATAAGATAAAAATTAATGTTATCAATATAAAATATTAGCAAACTTTACCAATTTTTATAATCATAGTACTATACTATAAAAAGATTATATAGTATAGAGTATATATAGTATAACTACAAACTATATATATATACATATATATATATATATATATATATATATATACATATATAAAAGACATGGTGATTTCTTTATTAACATTTATTCAGAGAAAAGATGTTTTTTATATCCTTTTTTATATATCACAGAACAGTGTATGCTTAAAGGAACATTCGTTCTTATATGTTGTTTAGGATGCTTTGATGTATGTCAGTATAAAATGTATTATCTTTTATTTAAAGTTATCTATACCCAAGTTTCGAACTGAAATACTAATCTGAATAAATAAAAGAATTTAGTAGATTTTACTTGTACAAATAAGATGGAATAAGTAATGGAATGAGATGTATAAAGATACATCTTATATGGATATTCGAAAAAAAGTTCTCCTTTTCAATTTCTATTAAAAATATAACGTATACTATCCAAAACGGCGATTCGATCTCTGATTGTAAATGTTGATTGGACGTATAGAAGGATTATTCTCTGAGTGGAACTTAACACGACAGAATAGTAAAAAGTAATAAAAATAAAAAGGAACGAACGTATATATGTATATACATTTCTTTTCCATTAACGTGTGTAGCACGTAGTATTTCAGTCGAACTTAAGTTCTCGCTTGCACATGGGACAGCTGTCGCTAGTCTTTAAACATTGCCTGAGGCAATCCGCATGGAAGAGATGATGGCAGGGTGTCACCCTGGCTTTTGTCATGATACAAAGGCAAACGGAGCAGACATCGTCGAACCTATCGATTTCCTCCACAGTGGCCTTCCTATATCGATTTAATATCTCCCGTTCGCGTTTTAACGCTGCCCCAGAGTTTTGCATAAGTTCCTTCCATCTCAGATAAACGTTTAGATAAGTTGCAACAAAAAGGAATCTCCAGGGTGCCGTTGGTAAGAGTATAAGACTGAAGAAAGCTGATATACCAATAGTAAAGTATCTTAATATCACAGGAGCATAAAGATTTTCGATGTTTTCCAATGCTTCCAGTTGTAGATATCCTAGAATCGTTGGGAACATGTCGACGAAGACCTTTTCCGTTGCCGAATAATAAATCCAAGTCAATACGGTATACAACGTGGAGGGCCTGTATAATAAAATAAAAATATCTATGAACTGTTATTTAAACAATAAGAATATTATAATGTTTTAATAAATATAATATAATTGAAAGGAATTATGTTTTAATTTATGATCCGACATATTATCCGTCCTGAAAGACTCCAAGAATCTGTGTCAGCAATGATATTTTCTTTTTGAACGTCAAGGTAATGCTCTCGCATTTGTTGATTGTGAGAATAAAAGAATTACCGGAAGACTTACTTATAATGTTCGAGTCCTTGTTCCAAACCGAATACGAGGAGCATGAAGGTCAGAGTAACAACGAATGTAACGGCCTTGGTCCATTCTAAGACAATCTTCGTGGCCGACATAGCGAGATGTTTGATCTGCGATCTCTCTGTTAAAGTAACATAAGGTGTCCAGTCTTCCTTTTCGATCAGTTCCTTTATATAGCTCACGCAATAAGCGATAACGTTATAAAACATAAGAGTGTAAAGGCAGGTCATTCTTTCCTTCGGTACCAAAACTTTATCTGCGAGCATCAAGAAAACTATTTGATTTGCCATCACGGAAATGTTTTTCATTCTTAGAAAAAGATTTTCTGCACGATCGACGGGTCCATAGAGACGTCTTAAGAAACGATAAAGGGGTTTCCAAGCTTTCGAGAATCCACCTATGAACATACGTAATATTTATTTTACATATATTAAAAAAATCAATCCATTACCGTTTAAAAGAAAATATTGATTTAATGAAGGATTATTAGTAAATATAAATTTACCAATCGGTATATACAATGTATTATATATTAAAAATATTACAAAATAGTAACGTTAATCATCTTTTACCAGTATAAGTTATGAACTGCAAAGATCATTGAGCTTAAATAAGCACAGGATACGCGCGAACCCGTGAAGTATTAGTTGTATTAAAAGAAATAGTTTGAAGAAAAGAAGGATAAGGTCTTATCAATCGCATAATATCTTTTTTTCTTTCCGAAGGAAAATACGAATCATTAATTGCTCATCAAATGAGATCACATTTTTTAAATCATCCTTATATATTGTGTGTGTGTGTATGTGTGTGTGTGTATAAATATATATATATATATATTTTGTTTTTTCTTCTCATGCTCTTGTATTCTATGATGAAAGTAAAAAGGAAAGAAAAAAGGAAAAGGCTGAAGGAAAAGATACGATCGCTATCGAAGTATCTATTTTGTACGTTTTACGATTACGCAGCCTTTATAGATAACTAAGTGGTAGGACATTCTTAGGATTCACAATATTTCAACTTCCTTCGTGGCTAACGCCAAGGGTCCATCATTTCCGTTAATTGAGGATAACGTAATCGATGTTGCCGTCGATCGTCTTCATTTTTCGCAACGGCTGGCAATACAAATTTGCATATTAATGGATGTCAGTTGGAAGAGTCATCAACGAAGAGGATAAGACGGACAGACACGAGGGCTGGCAGGTGCGGGCAGAGACCGGGGGGATGATGTCGCCTTGGCGTCGAACGATTCACATGGCAACCAAGATCATCCTTCGGGATTCGTGCGCTCGATCGGGCGGACGAATCTCTACCTATAAAACAACCCGTCTTGGTCGACAGTGGCACATAGCGTTTCTCCGTCATCGTGGTGAGTTACCTTCGATAACGAGGACAGGACATCGCCGTAGAGATCGAAGACGAAACGATAGAAGGTGAGAAAGAAACACAAAAAAGAAAGAGAAAGAAAGAGAAAGAGAGAGAAAGAGAGAGAGAGAGGGAGAGTCTATCCATTTATCCATTTTGATTAGATTAGAATAGATCATATCGATTTGTTTGTACAAACATTGTAGATTTTTTTTAGGTTTTCTCACACGAGAGACTAGATTTTTCTATTTTATCAATGTTTGCGTGTGTTTTTCTACTATTTTATCAATGGGTGTTGTTGCTCTTCCATTGCCCCTTTGCTCGATTTTTATGAATGTGATCTGATCGAGAGTCCTTTGTGCGTACAATTACAAATATCAGTAGAAACGTTACGTTGATAGTACGATAAGATTTAACATACTAAGTATATATATATGTATATATATTTATCCAAACGGCTATCGCGCAAATCTATAACTTTTGTTCTCCGTTGAACGTTTTGATATCGGTAAGTTAACGGATATTCGCCTTGATGTATACTTCAAGATCTATTTTACAAAACAGAATTGAATTACACACTTTAAACCGATTGATATGTAATGGGCTCTCTTTTCGTTGCGACTTGGGTTTTTTTTTTCTTATTCGCCAAACATAACGAACTGGATGGCGAATTTGTAGTAATAACTAATCGTAAAGGAAAAAAAAATGAATTTTTTTAGAATTTCGATTTTGAAATTTCGAAAGAAAGGGCATAGAGAAATAATTGTTTCCAATACGGTAGGAAACTAAATAAAAAGAATTCTTATTTTTCTTTTTTTTCTTATTTTACCTGCTGTTGCCCCTACGAGAGCTTTCAACGTGTAAACAGGATATCTGTAATTAGCGCTTAATACCACAGGTAAAACCAAAGCCGAATACAAGGCTGGTGCTGGTGAGGGTAAGAGCGGTAGAGGACCACGCGGACAATAGGGTAGCAAAAGAACAGCGCTCAAGAGGCAAACGCTTTGTGCCGTTTTCTCTTTGTCCACCGTTAGCGAGTTTGCTCTCACACGACCCCTCACCCGCGTTATCATACCCATATCGTCTTCCTAAAATCATATAAATACATTTATCAGACTCCTTCTACATTCGATACTTAATACATTTTACAAATATCATTTGAAACGTTTAGAAGATTTGCTTATCGTACGAGCGAGCTCTGGCACGAACGATTTTATGTTTATTTAGAAATAAACAATCGTAAAAGAGATATTAAGCGAATGTTATACTGATGATTTGTAGTTTCTTAACGAGTCTTAATCGTATACAATGGTTCAACAATTTTTCTTTTAATTTAGCAAATAGATCGACACGTTAAAAATCGAATTCGCTTCGCATTCACTTTTCGAACGCAACGAGCTTTTGGCAAGATCACTCTGCAGATCCGCCTATCTTTTTCACTTCTATATTCAGCTTCGCATACTATTTTCAACCGAGGACCTTAAAGTTCGCTTGATCGTACGTCTTTCCTACGTAAGCGAAAACATTGAACACTTAAACTTTCTCTGACTTTATCGATCCATCTATCGGTCTTTCAGAGGAAATACTCTTTTTCCCTTTTCGAATGATATATTTAGATGTTTATTTATACTTTCTTAGTTCAAAATTCCCTGCCGAAAATGTACGCCTTGTTGATACTATTGTAAACGTAAATCTGGAAGCAATATTTCTCAGTCGGGATATAGTGATGTTTAAAAATAAACAGTTGTGAGTGGAAGAAAAATAATAGCGTGGTTTTTACGAAAAGTCTTTTTTATCTCTTTCGTGAAGATAAAGATAAAGATAAAGAGAAAGAGAAAGAGAAAGAGAAAGAAAACAAAGAAAAAAAATAAAAAGGGAAAGAAGAAGGAAAAGAGAAAGAGAAATTATTATTATTAATCCATTTAGGAACGAGATATTAAAATATTGAAGATATTTACAGTTTGTTGATCGTGATAGTCGAGTTAGACGGAACGTGTGACCGCGTCAGCGTTAAAATCGCATGCGCTCGATGTTTTTCTTGTTATTTATATTTTTCGTGGAAAACAATAAATATCAATAATATGTGATAGATAGAGATAGATAGATAGATAGATAGATAGATAGATAGATAGATAAATAGATAGATAGATAGATAGATAGAGAGAGAGAGAGAGAGAGAAGGAGAGAATGAGAAATCATAGGATTAAATGTAAATTTTGTACAAATTGAGAGAAGGATAACGCGGATAAAATTTGGCATTTAGATCGCAAGTTGGCAAAAATTTAAATGCGTGGTTAATGCGCGATGTTTACAATTTGACACTGTGCAACTGGTTTATTTCCGAAATAAACCAGATTCGAAAGATTCACGTAAACCGATATCTTTTAGGCGTATGACCCGGAAACACACATGATGCAAATGGAATTCGAAGATAACTTTAATTGTGTATCATAAAATTGTAAACGTGCCAAATGTCGTCGTCTCGTACGATGTGATGATGATGATGATGATGATGATGATGATGATGCATCATCGATTTTAAGAAGAGAAATAAATTTGTATGAGAAAGTCATAGAAATCGTCAAAATAGATGAATCATATCTATACCCATATATTTTTTCTTTTCTATTAATTGTTTAAATTTAATTATTATTATATATTAATCGAAGTAAATGGTTTTCTTGGTTCTCTTCAATTTGTTGATAGTATCAATGAGATGTAGATTAGCAAGCGTGTATATGTTTGGTGCTAAAAGCGAAATGAGAACACAAACTTAAAGTTTCTTGGCCCGGAGTCCGAAAGAATGTTAGCACTGAAAGTTTGCAATCGTTTAATCATTGCAAACAAAAGTGTTTGTTAGACGTGAAATGAATAGACAAAGAATTTCGGTTATATGCAAGCATAGTAATCGCGAAGATTTTCTTCGATGTATTAACATACATATATCGTCGAGTTTGATTTTATTCCAATAAAATGGTAGAAAAATTTTATTCTTTTTCTTTTTTTTTTTCTTTTTTCACATACTTTATATATTTTAGCATTTTTTATCAATTACAATAAAAAGATAATTTTTTAATCGATTATAAATTACTTCGCGATGTTAATTAGATAAAATTAAACTCACCTATAAGGTGTTTTCTTCGAGAAAATAAAAATTCTTAAATTATCGCCACGCAAACTGGCAACCCTTAAGATGATTAGACGATAATAGGATTCGCTAAGTCTCAAGTCGTGGAAAAGATGTTGTATTTGTATTGGACAAATGAAGAAAAGTCGCGTTACTGTTATTTGTTCTCTCTCGAAAGTGACTACTCTTTTCGAATCGAGATCGCGTGTGAAAAGAGAGACGAGCGATGCGTTACTGGGACTCTTCTTCCGATGCACGTAGACTGCTACGAAATAAAGAGTACGATCTCACGGTCGCGATGTAAGAAGAGATTCGTTGGGGGTTTCTGCTACTCGAAAAGGGGATGGGGAAGAGTGGGGTGGAGGTGGACGAAGAAAATCTGGCATCGCCGAAGAGAAACGCAAATTTTCGTTGCTATTATTAGAAAGACGAGATATGCGAACGTGCAACTCTAACTCGTCCTATTCTCCGTTCGTGATTTCTCTCGTCACGATTCGCTAAAATTTGTTTACGTCTGGGCGAATCAGCCGAATCTACGAATCGCGACACCTACGCTACCAAGAAGCCACGTACATTAAAATGAAAAGATACGAAAGGAGAAGGGAAAAGTCCTTCCCATTCATCTATCGGCTTCCTCTTCGTTTATTGTACGTCACTCTTTCTACGTGGCCGTTCGCCATTAAAGAATAGCTCGATGATCTTCGAAAGATCATTCAGAAACGTCTCCTTCTCTTTCTCGCTTTTACTATTACTCTCTTGGCTCGATACATTTCTGAAATTATGATGAAAATTTTTTCTATCTTATGGATAGATCCTACTCGAATATTCTTTCTTTTTCTTTTTTTTTTTTTTATAATCCTCTATAAGTTAACTTTGAAATTGTATACTTATATATTTATATTTTTTCATTATTTTCTTCATATATCGAAAGAGAATAATATTTTCCAAATATAAGTTATACTACAATATAAATTTCATATTAAATAACTTTTTCCTTTAGAAATGAACAAACATTCATATAATTTCTACTTTTATGTTGTTCTTTTCGAAACTTGTTTAACAAAGAACGGAACGAGTACGATTTGTTAGGACAAGAGCTATCAGAAAAGTCACCGATTTTTTAAAGGAGGAGATTATTGTCATTAATCTCGTTGCTTTTAATAATTAATACGAGTTATCGGTAACATAATTTTGAATTTTTAAAAAACAAATGATACCAAGAAGATTTAGTTTCTTATACAAAAGGTTTCAATCTGTTCTTGTATAGTATAGTGCGTAGATATATTTCTTTTTGTCGAATCGATTAAATTACGCGGAATTGGCCGAAGAACGTCAAGTAGAAGATCTATTTACTATGCACCCTTGGCCCAGCGCAAAATGTAGCTTCCACTGACAATTACATGGGATATTATCAAACGTTCGGTCCGATTAGAGAGTCAAACGATTTCGCGGAAGCTTCCTCTCTCTCTCTCTCTCTCTCCTTCTCTTTCTTTCTCATTCACTATCATTGAGGTCGAGAAGAGATGTAGAGTTGAAAGAGATGTTCGCTTACTGGCGTCGACGCTTCGATTATTCTTGTACTCCTGGATCTCCCGGAATTGTGATTACTATGATCGCATTAAAGAGAAGAAGGAGGTAATAATGAGTGAAAGAGAAAAGAGAGAGAGAGAGAGCGAGAGAGAGAGAGATACAGAGAAAGAGAGAGAAAGAGAAACGATATATGAGAGTAGGAAGAACTAAGCTAAAAGCTTCTGTGACAATCAAAGAAATGAGTGAGAGAAAGAGACAGACAAAGATAAAGAGAGAAGGCGTAAGTGGCGGAAAAAAGTCCAGTGGCTTTTCTTTCTGTTTCTGGACATCGATAAATCTCTCTCACGCGCTAGTCTTTGCCCTCGAGATGTGAAGGAGGGATATAAAGGGGGAAAATTTCTTGGCTGGCGTCTGGCGCAATGTTGAAAAGTGGGGGGATTCCACGACTGCATTATATCCTATGTGGGACAACGGTTTCGTCTATCGCACGGCGAATCCGCGAGACAAGTGACGAGCCGATTCGAATTATCCTATTTCTATCCGTATCATTTTTTCTTAATACTTTTGTTCGATATTCCTCCGTCTCCTCTTGTCTCTCTCTCGAAGCGATCGATCTAATTGCCTTCTCTTCTTGTTTTTTTTCTTCTTATTCTTCTTTCGTGTTCGAAGAAAAACGGTTGCGTCTACATAGGACAGCATACATGTGCCGATCGGTGCTCGTCGAGACATCGGCGTCCATGTCGATGGATCTTTTCGCGAGGAAGATTCTATTTGGATTTGCTCTGAAGGCAAAACTCATAACTCAAAGAAAGGATTGCTATTTGAATACTCGTCCTCTTTCGAACGTTTCGCGGTGTCAGTGAACGTGTTCATGGGTAATGATGGCATCTTAAGTATATAAAAATAACTTAGAACCTTTAAAATTTTTCTTTATCCCTTAAAACTTACGATCCATTTCGATATTTTATGATAATAATTATAATTAATAAAATTGATAAAAAAAAAGAAGTTGGTAAAATTGATCACGTAGCTTGTTCTACGGGATAAATGAATACATCGCAAAGTATTGACAATACGTTTATAAGCTTCTTTGATTTAAAATAACATTAGTGAAATATGATTTTTAATTTCCGCTAGATGTTGATATCGACTGTTCAACTTTAAACTTTTATGATTCGTTATCAGTCATATGATAAAATGAATAAATTTTCTTACGATCTTTGACTATCCTTCGATTTCACCTTGAGATCTTCCGTGTAAAAATAAATAAATACTCGAAGTAAAAGCGGGGTTCAATGAATCGGCATGAGTCCGCGTATAATTATTTCTTTCTTCGATAATGGTATTTACAGTACGATAATTTACAGAATACAGAGTTCGTACATAACTTCTCTCTCACGTGCGCCTGATCTCCCACATTAACATTCCGTTGACCAATGTCAGCTATTATATTATATAGCGAAGTCAACATCGTACCTTGTTTTCAACAAATTCCCAACTTGATATTCTTCTAACTTTTTATGGAAAATAAGTTACGTATTTCTGCTATACAAAGACGATTCTCACATTTTCCATTATTCGATCTATCCATTATTTGACATGCTAGCGGAGATACATAAATACATCGATTATTTACGAGGAACTTTAATTAATTTGTCAAATTTTTGTTTCCAAATGTTCGAGTAAAATTATTCATAATGTTGTTATTTTTTTTTTGAAAATATTTTAATATTTACTTTAAACACGTGTCTAATATTTACTTTGAACACGTGTCGTTATCATTTGGCTTGTAACTTTCTAAGTTATGTTTTAATCGTTTGGGCATATATTAATTAATAAGGATATCGGTCTTCTTTAGAATGCGATTTAAAATTCATCGTCTTATCGGGTTTTTTCCTCTTCGTTGAAAAGAGAAGATATGAACCGTTTGATTCCGGGTGGTCTCCGGTGTAAAAACAAAGGTGCAAGAGGGCAAAGTGACAACGTTCAGTCATAACCTTTGAGATAACTTTTATGGCATATCGACGTATATGATTGTAAAATACAAAAATATTCTTGTTCAGCAAATTAGATTCATATTTACACACACACACGTATATATATACTAGTATTTATTTTTTCTCATAGAAATGCGTACAATTATTATATTATTAAACTTTTCAATTTGTTTTGAATGTTACATCATCGAATAATCAATAATGCGCCAGCGATGATATAAAGAACGAAAATATTGTCAATTGAAATGTAACGAAGTATAAAAAAGTTCCATGTATTTGAGCTTTATATAGGTCGAATGAATTTAAATTTCTATCACTTTCTTGAAAATCATCATTTAAAGAACATTGTCTTATTATCCGCTATACAATGCTTCTTCATTTCTGTTTCAGACACTCGAAACGACATGTCGGGCCAATCCACTTACGTACTCATGCTATTGTCCTTCATCTTTGTGTAAGTACTCTAGAAATGATTATTTTTTATCTCTTTCGCAAATTCGGGAAAAAAGGGCACGAAGAATAAAACGAGGAACGTTTCAGATCGAGCAGCTTCGCGCATCCTTTCATCAGACAGCGTGAAGACGTGAGACAAGCTTGCGAAGGATGTGGATATGATTGCGATAAGTGCAAGTATGGTTTCACGATATCGGATCTTTGTGGTGTTCCTGTATGCAAAAGGGTTAGTGCTCCTAACTAATAAATAATAAAATACATTTAATTATTTGACACATTTTGAAAGAGAAGATATAAATTTATAATATTCAATATAGAATATTTTTGATCAATGAAAATTGTATCGTGTTTTCTGAGATATATATTTATTAGTTTTTTTTTCTAGGGTCCTGGTGAGATTTGCGGAGGACCAAGTGAATCGTGGGGAGTTTGCGGCGCTGGATTAATTTGCAGTTGCAACAAGTGTATTGGTTGTAGTATAGAGGAACTCGAATGTTATTCGCATACTTGCCCGCCTCATCTCAGTTTGGAGACACGTCGTTCCGATGCATATTATCGCTTTCCTACAGCTAAATAAAGGGCGAGTCGATCTGGATTTCGGAGAACGAGAGAGTGTGTAGGATGAAGAAGAGACAGGAAGCAAGAGAGGGAAAGAGAGAGAGAGAGGGTTAATACATTCCAACGATTGATCTCATCATAGTTGATTAGATAGATTTCGTATAGTTCGATTGTTTTTAATAATTTTGTTGCCTTCTATCCGACTGTTTGTCTATCGGTTTATTGTTTGTGATGTTTTAAAAAGAGTTCCAAGAAAAAAAGAAAGAATAGAAGAGAACGGATTGGAAAAAACTACGATCTCGTTAAACGTATTATCTGTTATCGATTATAGTTAACAGAACGATAAGACTCGAATAGTTTTTAAGATTTTACTTAATTTTATTATTTCGTCCCACGACATATATGATAAATAGCAAATTATACTTATCGATCGGTTTAAGGATAAAACGCAAGCACGCACTCTCATGCGTCTCTCCGTTCTGCCGAGACTAGAATAGACCTATATATCTAGTTATATTAAAAGTATTAAATCAATCGTAACTGGGCTGTGAGTTGCATTTCTTATCGGAACAGACGCGAGTCATCGCCTTGACCTGATTTTTATGTTACGAATATTTCGTAGCTTCTCGCGAAATATTCGAAGGGCGAGGTTTTCCCGCGATTCAAGTTAACGATGAGAAATCATGTTCTTTTCACGGAACGTACTAATATGTGCACTTGTAACATTCTTCTTTTATTTAAATACAATTAACGTAGTTAGGCTATTTTTAATTTTTCGTCTTTGGCTAAATAAATATTTATTTGCTCAAAATAACAAGATTATTTATGTGATCTATTATAAGAATAATCGTAAAATAAAAGCACCATTTTTTTTTCTCTTGAAATTCATTCTTCTTAATGATTATGTATCCCAATATTTTTGAAATTATTAATTCATTGCTTACGATGATAATCGTGGCAGTTTAAAGAAAATGACTTTTATTATATTGAAGAATTTTAATTTAAATGAAATAATATCGATGAAAATTAGTCGAGGAATTTTAGTTTGAATTATGAGGCATACCGGTGCTGCCACCACGTATCACTGCAACCATTGTTCTTAGAATGCTAATGCTGTTGACTCAATCGATAACGTATGTATATACAATGAGAATAACTAGTAAATACATACAGAGGTAAGATTGAAATCATTAAATTTTAATAGATTGGAAATAAGATGATTCCTGCTTATTACGTAATATTGGTTGTAATGAAGCATTGATATCGAAAAATGATTTATTATTTACATTCTATATTTTGTCTTGAACAATTAAATGCTAACGATAATTGTTAAAATATTATTTGTGAAAGAATGTATTTTGTTTGGGAAAGAAGTATGGGTATAGAAAATTCGAATGTTTTTTTATCTAATCTGAAAAGTATCTCGAAAACATACGTTTACACTCTATTATGTGTTTACATATCGTAAATGCTCGTAGAAATGGTTACTTTTTTAGCAGGATAATTAATTGAGTTTATATTTAAAAGTACGTATATGATATTATATATATATATATATATATATATATATATATATATATATAGATATATATATATGTATATATATGTATATATAATTAGTATACGTGTAAATGTATTATTTTATGAAATATAATAGAAGGAAAATACGTGTACGTATATAATAAACATAGTGAAAACTTGGATATAACAATAAGAACTCTTATTTACGTAACGTCGACACATTCGTTAAATAAATAATAATTGTATAATGTGCTTAGTGACACACGGTTACACGTGAATTTTGACGTAATTCGTTATATCGCAGAAATCCAAATATCGCACAAGTGTCGTTCTATATTAATAATAATACAACGAAATCGACGCTTTAAGAAGTTTAATTAAAGCGAGTATTCTTTGTGAATCGACATGGTTTTTGTTACATACACGTGATGTACAAGTGTATGTGTTTATATTATTTATTGTAAAATAAATATTTTTTTAGTTTTAATAGTATTCTCCGTTCGCATAAAAGATCGTATGTATATATATATATATATATATATATATATATATATATATACGCAGAGTGTTGAATAAAGAAAATTGATGTCGAAATATAAAAAAATCATGACGTAAAGCAAAAGTTGACTTTACTGAATTTTAAATAGGCGAAACTTATAATTACAATAGCACAGCTCAATTAAAATTCTACGAAGGGTTCTGTATTATGATCTTTTATAGTTCACAATCAATTTCTCAAGATGTATGTGTTACTTTAAATCTATAATACGAATCATATATGTGGAAACATTTATCGTTCGATGTATAATCGATTACATCTAGGAGATACAAGAGTATCATGGATTTTATACAATGTAAACCAGAAAATGTAAACACACACACAAGCACGCGCACACACAAAGAATTATATCATATTTGATAGAGTTTGTTTTTCATCGTTTATTCTCGATGCTTTCTGATCACCGTCGGGGTGTATGAAACGATTCGAAAATAGCGCATTTTCATTTGATAGAAAAACGCTTTTGTCTTGATTGGTCGATTCGAATAGTTAGCGGGCCACTAGAAAACGAAAGCGATTGTCGCTGATGCTTCGAGACTATAATTCGAAAAATAACTATATAAGTAACAGGTAAGAAAGAAAGAGAGAGAGAGAAAGAAAGAGGGGTGGGGAGAGATGGGGAGAGATAGACAAACGTATAAATAGAGAAAGATAGAAAGAGAGGAAAATGCACCGCGTATCTTTACCCCTCGTATTTGTACGAACGATTACGTCAAATGTCTCTCGGAATAATTTCTCGTCAAGGTGAAATTCTTCGCTGACATGGGCTTAAAGAACAAGCAGAGTATATTTTTGTAACAAGTCATCAACGTCCATCGGCCGGACACGCGCGTATGAAAAGGAGGAGAGGCGAGATGACGAAGAGTCAGGTCGCAAGAAAAGTGGAGAATAAATGTCGCTCGTTTCATATCTTTTTTCTTCATAGTTGCGTTAAAATGCGTTTTCTAATTTGTTGACATTCCTTCCGGTTTTCAACTTTCATCTTTTTCTCTCTTTCTCTTTCTCTTTCTCTTTCTTTCTCTCTCTCTCTCTCTGTTTTCTCTTTTTAATTTCTTTAATAAGAAATTCTTCAACGAAGAAACATAAGATTTTTTTTCTTCTTCTTCGACAGACTATCATGAAACGTGTTTGAACACACGTTCTTTTCTTTCATTCTTTCTTTCTTTTTTTCTTGACCGAAGAGTTTGCTAGTTAAGAAAGAAAAGCCATTGCACAGTGCATCAAAACTGGGTCAATACCATCCTCCTTTCTCGTTTGTTCCGCTCTGAGTTGCGTGCACGTGGGTGCTCACTCAACGAAGCGCTGAAAGATAAAATGTCTATATGTTAGCTCTACACCATGTGTGTATATGTATATATGTTTGTGTATATATATACATATATATATATATATATATATATATATATGTGCATATTCATTTTTGTTCTTTTGTAATATCCCCGTTCCCCGTAAAGCGCGTTAAAACCTAAACGCAATCGAACAACGATCGTCAGCGACCAATCTTAACGTTCACATGAGTGCAGAAAAGAGAATGGCACTACGTATCGATCAATATAAGTGCTAACACATCTTAATCATCTTTTCATTTATTTATTTTTTATCTATATTTTGAATCTTGGACTTGTTTAGAATTCTTTGAAAAGAATAAATCAAAATGTCTTAGCGAAAATTATTCAATCTCCTTATTATATTTTATTTAAATATGTGCTGTTTAATTGAAATATATAGGTTCAACAATTTTCCATGCCTTTTTTTCGTTGTTTCTTTTCATTTCATTTTGCGCCAATGCGTTTAGGCCTTTACCATGCAAAAGCCTGTTTTTTGTTCGTCGATTTAAACGCCTCTAGAATACTCTAGAATACTCCACAGATAAACGCTCTTTTTCTTTTGTCGTGTAGTGGTCGAGCGAAAATAGATAGGATGGAACACGTACAGTGTCGTCTTGTGTTGTGTTGTATTATGTTGTTTTGTGTTGTGTTGTGTTTCGTATTTGTGTGTGTAATACATGTTGTGCTTTTTTTCTCTCCTCGATACGAAAACGAAACTCCATTGGCTTGTGACTCGGCTCGAACTAAATTGAATTACGGCGGAGAAAATAACTGGGGACTTTCCGGTTAAAATCATCGTAATCGCCGATAATAATTTGTCGAAAGAAAAAAAAAAAGAGAGAAAAAGAAAAAATACTTTTTTCAAAAAGACGTGCTTCCGAAAGATCGCGCGTGTATATATATATATATATTATATTTATCATTTTCCAAGTGCTATCGATTTACAAAGTGTTGTCACGTTTCAACATAGATTAATATACGGAATGGTTTGTGAACAATGGAACCCATCGCTTTAAATTATGTAATCGTCCTCGATTAATGAGCTTATTCTCATCATCCACCTCCAACCGCAAATGAAAAATATTCCTTTTGCAAATAAAAAAAAAAGATAAAATATAGAAGGTTAAAAGGGTAATTTGCGATTTTAGATTATGCGATAGAGGTAGAATAAACATGCTAACATGATCGGCTGTCAACTTCACACGCGACGTGACCCTGACAGCTTCTCGACGAAATGAATTCTCAAAGAGAATGTATTATTTTCAAAATGTCCATATCATATCTATGCATTTATATATGTACATATATATACATATATACACATTACATCAGTCGGTTGTTGATTTTATGCGTCATTTATTCCATTCAATACAACGCGATTTGATGTTGTTCAAACGAATCATTATTTTCCGTTCGAAAGTTATCGTTTCCCGGAGCTAATTGAAAACTTTCTGATTACTTTAATTCCATTGCTGGCAGAGTCTTATTTGTTATAAATTTCAAGATATTTTTGATTTTCTTCCTTTATTAGTCTTTTTCTTTCTATTTTGAAAATAACGGAACTAAATTGTTTGGAGCTTGCTATTTCCATTCTTTCTCGTTCTCTCTCTCTCTCTCTCTTTCTCGCTCTCTTTCTCTCTTTCTCTTTCTCCTTTCTCTTTTTCTCTTTCTTTCTTACCTTCGCAGATACGAAGGATTGGGGCGGTGCCGGCATCAAGTGGTCCAGATTTAACAACAAAGCTGTCTCGACGATTCCTTTACTATCCTTTACTATTGGACGAACGAAACGCGACAACGAAGAGACGACGGTGATGAGAAGCTCTTGATAATCGATGATAAGGAAATAGAATGATATGAGTCAAAAGATGAAAGAATATTAAAATAACGGAAAGGAAAATAAAAGGTAAGTCCTTAGTATTCGTATAAGTTAGTCCATCATCGATGAGGAGATCGGAGAAATTGGCGAAGGTGTATGTCACTGTCCATTTTGTTTGAGCAACTTTCTTGTCCTGAAGCCACGAAATCCAGCCTGAATTCTAGTAGCTGCAGCCTGTTCTGCCTGTTGTCTTTTTCTCACCAGAAATCCACGAATTCCGGCTTGGATTTTCGTTGCTGATTTTTCTTCGAGAGCCTCCCTAGTATTTTGCCTTTTTAAAGTCGACGTACTCGATGATGTAGACTCATCGTCGCTCTGTTGTCTCTTTTGATGCGGCTGTTGTGGTTTCGTTTCCTTCAATTGTTTTCTCACGCGATAGCCGCGAAAATTTGCTTGAATCTTTGTAGCAGCCGTGTTAGCTTTCATCGTGTCGTTGTCCCTTAATTTCTCGGACATAGGTCCACACCTCTTCTTCCGAGTGTTTTATTATCTAGCTTTTTTCTTTTTCTTTCTTTATTTTTATACTTTCTTTTTTCTTTTTATTTTCTCTTTTATTTTCCTTAAAAAATTAAAGAAGTGCCCCAACGTCGTACGACACGAAAAAATTTTTTGTTTCTATACTTTGATAAATAGATAGATAGATAAATAGATAAATATGTATCTCCTTTCTTTTTTTATAATGAATGCTCGATGTTAATTTAAAGTCTCTTTGAACACTTTAGACGGCCACTTTGATGGAGATGCAAAGTGAAACTGACGGTAGCAATGCTCCCGCTCCGTGAACCGCCTTGCGCTTCTCGCTTGAGCGCTCTAAGCTCTCTCACTCGCTCGAAGAGAGGCGGGAGATCTTTCGCGCATGCGCACTTCTTTCAACGTGCTCTCTCTCTCTCTCTCTCTCTCTCTCTCTCTCTCTCCCTCTTTCTCTTTCTTTCTCTCTATTTCTCTCTCTCTCTCTCTCTTTCTCTCTCTCTCTCTCTCTCTCTCTCTCTCTCTTTCTCTCTCTCTCTATTTCTTTTTCTCTCTCTCTCTCTCTCTCTATTTCTCTCTCTCTCTCTCTCTCTCTCTCTCTCTCTCTTTCGTTCTTCTCGCGTTCGCCTTTGCGAAAGCATTCGCGTGTATAACAACACGATATGAATAAAGAAAAATTTGTTCGTGCCTTAAGAATCGCGAATGAACGTTTCAACTTTCGTATTAAACATATATGAGCTTCTTTTGTTTCTTTTTATTTTTAACACGTCGATATCGAACTTCTCTTTCATTTCTTTTAATATTTTAAATTAAAGAATCGAACGATTGCTGCTTGTACATTTTTCTTGACATTTCTTTTATTTCTTTTAGAAAGAGGTTATCTCCCGACAGTTAAATTTTTGTTAAAGAAATGTATCGCGCTATGATACGGTATATTTACTTTGCCAAGAAATTAATTAATGATTTCGTTGGCACGAATGAATGTGCGAATGAAATCAAGGCGAAAACTCGAGGATAAATATAATTTTCACAGTGTCATATTTGCTCAAAACAAAAACGTCTTATCTTTTTCTCTTTTACTTTATTATTATTCGTTCTTCTTTTTTTTCTTTCTTTCTTTTTGTCTTTTGATTCTTTTGGATGGAAAAATAAATAAATACTAAACTAAAAGAAGCTAGTTTTGGCTGGTTTAAACTGATAGAACGTTCGCGAGGCTCGAGTAATAATGATTTAATTTGAACGTTAATTAATTCCTAGGAATTTGTGATTTCGATTGATTGGTAAACTCACGAGAATCGTTGTAACAACTTCGTTGCTCTGATCTTTCATTGACACCGATCGACAACGGAGCAAATTGAAAGGGGACGACAGATCGGCCAGTTGTGTCGAACATTTTCTTCCCTTTTAAAATTATTACGTTATACTAGTCCTATATATATATAACTGTCCTTCTACGTTCTAAACTCGTCCGAATTCGAGCCTTGATATTTCCAGTAATCTGATGATCACGAATATAAACTTATTTATCGCATATGTAAGCAAGTTATAATAGTACAAAACAAGTTCCTCTTATTTTGACCTCGAGCCTTCATTTACATCAGTTTACATATGAGAATATAAAGGAATGAATCACTAAAACGTTAATACAACATAAATCGATCGTTATGCTGCGATTTCAGAAATCAACATCGAATGTGATTTTATATATTTCGAAGAAAATTTTAAATGAAAAATATTTTTTTCTTTTTTCAAAGATTAATGCCATAGTTATAGATTTTTTAATGTAATAATTATAGCACCTCGGTGTAGGTAAGATGAAAAAAATGTTGACGAGAAGACAAGAAAGACGTCACGCTTGTATCATCGGTTCCAACATTCTTGGCGTCACTTTATCGAAAATGTTCGTTCTCTCGGCAAGATATAAGTATATAAAAAGCCCACGTGTATATCTCCTCCGTTGTATCTTTTCATAGATGAATTAATGCGTGACGTTAAAAGACGATTAACTTGCGATCGTGAGCTCACTATATGGAGGTGGTAGTTTTATTCGGTTGGTACAAGAATGACGTAGAACGTAAAAGTCTCCCGATATCTATCTATAGACATCAGGTGCACGCTCTCAATGTACATACGTGCCTTCGTTCCACCCTAGACGCGTGATTAAGCCGCTAATAATAACTATCGGAACGTTGATAGATCGATTCTGCGTCATACCGAAGGCGAAGGAAGATGGCATCGATGACAATTTCTTTCATCGTTCGAGTTTACTTTACATAGCATTGGATTTGACTCAATGTTAGAAATCAGATCGACGATAAAAGGAATCTTATATCGATTTTACAAGAATATCTAAAACGATCTGATCGAATAGATAAGATTGAGAAACGTCCAAGTACGTTGTATCTTTTTTTAAAGCATTACATTCGATAGTAAACAAATTGTTTATTCCGAGCTAATAGCCTTGTCATGGCTATCCAGTTAAATTTAACTCTAAATAAGAAAGTTCACTAATACTAAAGGAGGTTGCTTTCGATTAGTTGTATTGTCGTGCATAGCCCCACAGACTTGATATATCCAATTTGTAATTTTAGAGCAGGCCGTTTGCACGTGTGCTCTACTCAAATTTACTGCGTAAATTTTTCATGGTTTTGAATAGTATGCGTAAATCGACACTGTGTTGATAACGGACAATTACGAGTCAAGCCAGCATTTAGTCATCAGGAAAAGAATAATCCTGTCGTTTCTAAAATTATTCTTATTCCTAAACATTAATAATTGTGTTATTAATATTCAATGACATATATATTACATTTAGAAATAACGGATTTTTAATAAAGAAATATATTTTAATAGTATATGTATTTACGTATATGCATATTGTTATTTCTTCTATCGTAGGAAACGTATAGAAAATAATTCGACGTATATTTTTATTTCGTATCTTGTTTTTATTGTTGTTGATTCTGTGAAATTATAACAATTAAACATAATTAAAGTATTATTTTTATTCGATAGGATTATCATATACCACACACAAATTCTACAGTGAAATTTTTAGGATTTTATCGTTCATTACGCGTTGATTATTACAAACGTTAGATTATTATGCTCGTATTTAATTATAAGGTTATCTATCTTCTTCACTGAGAACTGTATTAAAACTTTGATGATTATCTTAGGCGCAATAAGTGTTAATCAGTGAGAATTCCTTACAACTTTTAGTAAATGGGATGATGCTGATGTATGAATATTCGTACATGGGAAGATAGAATTAAAATGGCGATATGGT
The DNA here is from genome assembly GCF_050613455.1 of Vespa mandarinia. Taxonomy (NCBI): domain Eukaryota; kingdom Metazoa; phylum Arthropoda; class Insecta; order Hymenoptera; family Vespidae; genus Vespa; species Vespa mandarinia. Next base: position 7,538,664 of record NC_140811.1, on the reverse strand, counting down.
CATTAACAGTTTAACGAGCATCAAAGCGGCTGTTAGAAATTACGTAACAAATTCTTGCTAAAAAGCATCCATGTAATAAATAAGTCGTTAATAAAACTAAATAAAATATCATCGGTTGAAGTTATCTCGTGAAAAAAGAAATTTTTATCATTATCGTGAACTAATTGAAAAATTCATTGATTAGATCGTAATAAAAATAATATTTTTTCACGAAATATGTATTTTTATTATGAAGAAATATTTTTATGTAGATCATTTTATGTTCAATAGATCGATATATTATTCTTTTATGTCATTTGATTTTTTTACAGAATCATTTGAACAAATTTGCATTATTTTGGTCGGTAATTTGTCTTCTTTATTGTTCAAGTGATCCAAATTCTTATCTTCGACTTTCGAACTTTATTTTTTATTTTCATCTTTGTCATTCGAACTAGCTTTATTTTCATTTTTATCATTCGACCTTGCTTCTTTATTTTCATCTTTATCATCCGAACTTGCTCTTCTATTTTTATCTTTACCATCTGAAATTATTTCTTTATTTTCATCTTTATCATCCGAACTTTCTGCTTTATTTTCATCTTTATCATTCGAACTTGTTTCTTTATTTTCATCATTATTCGAACTTGCTGCTTTATTTTCATCATTATCATCCGAACTTGCTGCTTTTTTTTCATCTTTATTATTCAAACTTGCTCCTTTATTTTCATCTGTATTATCAGAACTTGCTGTTATATTTTCACCTTTATTATTCGAATTTGCTTCTTTATTTTCATCATTAGCATTCGAACTTGCTGCTTTATTTTCATCTTTATCATTCGAACTTGTTTCTTTATTTTCATCATCATTCGAACTTGCTGCTTTTTTTTCATCTTTATCATTCGAACTTGTTGCTTTATTTTCATCTTTATTATCTAAACTTGCTGTTTTATTTTCATCTTTATCATCCGAACTTGTTTCTTTATTTCCATCATTATCAGCCGAACTTGCTGCTTTATTTTTATCATTATCATCCGAACTTACTGGTTTCTTTTCATCTTTATCATCCGAACTTGCTGCTTTATTTTCATTATTATCCGAACTTGCTGCTTTCATTTCATCTTTATCATCCGAACTTGCTGCTTTATTTTCATCATTATCATCCGAACTTGGTGCTTTATTTTCATCATTATCATCTGAACTTGCTGCTTTACTTTCATCTTTATTATTCGAACTTGCTTCTTTATTTTCATCATTATCATTCGAACTTACTGCTTTATTTTCGTCATTATCATCCGAACTTGCTACATTATTTTCATCTTTATCATCCGAACTTGTTGCTTTATTTTCATCTTTATTATCTAAACTTGCTGTTTTATTTTCATCTTTATCATCCGAACTTGCTTCTTTATTTTCATCATTATCATCCGAACTTGTTGTTATATTTTCGTTATTATCATCCGAACTTGCTACATTATTTTCATCTTTATCATCCGAACATGATGCATTATTTTCATCATTATCAACTTCTACGATCTCTGAAGAAAGATTCGTAATCCTTGACTGTTCGATGGTTTTCCCAATTGCCTCATCAATTTTTTCATTGTTAAATAATTGTTCGCCATTATCGTTTACCATCTCGTCTTTATTTTCAACGTTCTCTTCTTTTGGACTCTTCGATAATTCTGTGTGCTCGTCACTTTCACTTCTTATCGTTGATAGTTTTGTAGATGTAAGAGTAACGCTTTCTTCTGTAATCGGGACATTATCTTGTGTTCTAGTTCCTTCAGATTTCACATTATCGGATTTGTCTAATAATTTCAATGAAATCTCTGAATCTATTATTGATTTTTCAATAGATTCACGATCCATCGTAGCAGATTCCAAGCTGGTAGAATTGAAAGAAGTGTCTTGAAGTTTTGATATAGTCGTACTGTCTAGACTACTAAGTTCCTCTATTAAAACACCTTCCGGTGTTCCAGGAAGGGCCAGAGGTTCTCGTAGGCTTTGTATACTATGATCATTCGAATGATCATCGTATTCTTGCACGGTGTCCTTAACGTGACTTGATTCGCTATCTTCAACACTGGTTATGAAATTCAAGTACCGATTTTGTGAAGTCGAGTCATCCTTGACAGACCGTGTTCGATCGTCGTTAGCATTTATATTCATATTCGCTTCGAATATTACATTCGAGTTTGTACCTACTACTGAATTTGGAACAATATCTACGAGTCCTAACATGATTGGTGTATTGACTTGACCTACTAAAAGTTTGGTCAAGTCTTTTGGATGCAATCCGCCAAATAGATTGCTTAAATCCTTTACAAAATCTGTTGGAGTTCTATCTATATTTTCAATATTTTCATAATTATCATGTTCGTTCGATTCCGACGTTAAATCAGTCGGTGACTCGATGGTAATCTCTTCTCTCGTAGATTTTATTTGCTGATCGATTAATTTTTCCTTCGCATCTTCGTCTTTATTTTCATTTTGAGAAAGACTCGTAGATTTTGTTATTTCAGCAGATTCTAGAACAGGTAATGGTAAACAGTCATGAAATTCACCAGTATGTTGAACTCTACCCGATGCAAAAGCATTTTCCATTGATAAAGTATTTGTTTGCATAGCATCTTCACGGCGAAGACATTGCCGTTGTTTTATTGGCATTGAAATTGTCTTCGTCATTGGTATCTCTCCTTGCTCCTCCACGATCATTTCGTTCTCTGATGTAGTCGTTGATGATAATGCATTTGTCGATTTAACTGGTGAGTCAACCATTGTTTCTGATACAGATTTAAAATCAGTGATTTGTGGATCTTCCTAATAAAAATATATAATAAAAATATATTAAGATACAACTAAATTTTACATATATTAAAATATGCTGATATATGCATATAACTTACTGTAACACTTTCTTGGATAGATGGTACATTATCTAAAGTAGAATCAAGACGATTATTTTCTTGAAGTCTCTTTCGCGTTAAGAAACCACGAACACCTAACAAAATAATAATATCCATTCGTTTTATATAAAATAATGAAAAACATTATATTAAAATAAATAATAGGTATTTACCGGCTTGAATTTTCGTAACAGCCGAGTGAAGTGTACTGCTACTTTCCGAAGTATCCTCTTGACTTTTAGTTGCCATAAGATTCGTTACGTAAAGGTGATATTCTTTTTTTTCAGCCAATTTTGTATCGAGCTCATTTGTATCGAATTCTTCAAAAGCTGTCTCAGAAGTATCGGATCTCACATTATCATTTTGACTTTTATTCGACTGATCTTTCTCCTCGTTATCGCTTGACTTTTTCGATTCCATCCTTTCAGAAATATTTTCTTTCTCATCTTTAGTATTTGTGATCTTTTTTAAATTTTCTGTCGAAGTAGTAAAACTTTCGCTTTTAGGAGAGGTAGCATCTTTACATTGTTTCTCATCCTTGATCTTTAGATCTTCTTCTTCAACGATCGTTGAAACCTCTTGATCTTTGATCGTACCATTCGAATCCAAGATTTCGTGAGATTTCTCAAGATTATCTTCCGAAATAGTTGGAGTCTCTTTAAAAAGAATAAGATTTTCGGCACGATCGATTTCTATCAATTCTTTTGCTATTTCTTCCTCGGTGTCTAGATCAGTCGCATTTTCTTCTAGTTCTAAATACCCGAGAGGCGAAGAGTCGCTTTTAATAGTATCACATTGTTCAATGTTCTCGGATAAGAGAGGCTGAATTTTTCTTTCGCTAGAAGTAATCAACACTTCCTTTTTGTTTCTAATAATTTCTTCAGGTGAAATCGAATGTTCTTCCTTGTTTATTCCCTCACTTTCTAAATTAATTAAAGATGTTTCCATTTCCATAGGTTTTTCATCCATTGAAATCGTTTCCATAGCCGAAGTATCTTCTTTATGACCACTATCAGAATTTTCTTCTTCCTTCGTCTCAACATCCTGTTCAATGTCAGCTTTTTCTTTTTCCGATAAAGTTAGCTCCATCAACGATATAGTTTCGTCAGCATCGTTCATTTTAAAAGATGATATTGTAATATCACGTAAAGAATCCAAATTTAATTCCGGTACTATTGGCCTTGCGGGATCTAAAGATAAACTATCGGTTGAGCGATCGGTTATTGTAGTCTCTTTAACTTCATTTGTTGATTCCGAAGTGCCATCGGCAGTTTCCGTGCTTTCTTCACATTCTAATGAATTTTCAATTACGTTTACATTTTCTATAATTTCCTCTCTATCGTTGGTCTGATTCTCTAATTCTATTTCTGTTTCAACAATAGGAATGATTTTTGTCTCCTTTTTATCATTCTCACCAGTCTCCTCGTTTTCTTCATTCTCTGAAATATGTTCCAATAAAGGTGAATGATCCTTTTTCATTTCTTTCTCATTTTTGTCTTCTTCATCCATTAATTTCACTGGTTTCTCTTCATCGTATTCCTCTTCCTCTTTGATACCATCGAGATCTTGTCGAACTATGGCAATGTCATGACCAGCCTTTATACCACGAATGAAATCTATATCAACGGTAGAACATTCTGTTTGTTCCGGTTGTATATATTCACCGAAACTTTCCACGGCACGTTTACGTCTTTCATCCTGTAGTTCAACGTCTTCTTCTTTGTTATCGAGATCAAATTCCGGCGTGGAAGGTGATCTTTCTGGTATAATTACTGTTGTCACAAAATCTGGAATTTCAACTGGAGAACCTTCCGTGAGGATATATGAAAATGGAATCTCTTTTGGCGAAGAAGATAATGAAAGACGAAGCAAATCGTTTATTTCTTTTCCGTTCGACGATAATGGGGAATTTTTATATTCATTAGTAATACCTTCATCACCAACGTTTGCAGTAATTTCTTTAATATCTTCCACTTCGTCACCAGATTCAGTTACTTCTGATTTACCACTTTCGATTTGTCCTGTTGATCCATCATCATTCGCCATAACAAGTTGTGGAATATTTATATTATCCGATTCATTTTCGGATTTATATTTTATCTGATCGATAGGATTTTCATCCATGTCATCGTTCGATTTTGGCGTATTTGTTGGAGATCCTTTTCTCGAACTACTTAAATCAGTCGTTTCTTCTTTTATTATTTCTTTAACTCTTTCTTCTAGAGGTTCTTTAGCTTCTACAACAATTGAATCTTTTGAATCTTTATCGACGATCATTAGTTTTGGGCTCTTAACTTCATCCTTTTTAATGGAATCCTCGAAAGAATCTATCACTTTTTCGTCGTTACGTTCTATCTCTTGAATCTCAATCAATTTTTGTTTAAGTTCCATTCCTTCTTCAACCGTCGAAAGATGAGAATTGAGCGTAGCTGATTGTTCATCTTCGATCGGTGGCTCTAAAGAATCTGGGGTCGGAGGAATATCGATACTATCTGGTGTAACGTTTAAACTGTCTTTGAAAATTTCTTCAACTTGTATGTTTTCTTCTAATATTTTTTCATCAAGAATTCCGTCAAACTTCTCGATCGTCTCCTGGACGGAATCTTCCACTTCGTCATTTGTTGTATCTCTCATGGAAGACGTTTCTTGATCCATTTTATCTTTATCGTCGGACGTCATCGGTGCTTTTAGTGCGTCGTTGACATTCTCTAACATTTTTCTTGTCGACGTGATATCTTCCTTGATCGACGTTGATAATTGTAATATTTCATCTCCAAGATCGCCAGTTTTGTTATCCACCGAATTATTCTCTTTCTCTTCTAATCGAAGAGACGAAGAAGAAACTGAGGTTTCGGTTGTCATAGGTGACAACGTTGGTAATGTCATGTCGTCCTTCTTCTTTGGAATCTTACCGGTGTCCGGTGAAATCGGTGGCAAAATCAAATTGTCTGATTCGTTGCGTGAAAGACTCCTTGAACTTTTGGAAGACGCCGGTCTCACAGCTGGCAAGGTAATCTTTGAACTTCCTTCTAACGTCGAATACCTGTTGTCTTCTTCGTTTGTATGACCGTTAGTTGATTTAGACCGGTAATTTACATTTTGAGATTTTGAATAACATTTCGACGAAATGCCCTCTAAAATGTTTTGAGTATTGATCAGTCTGCCTTCCAAGGTATCGTCTTGTCTTCTAAAATCTGTCGAATCAACACTGGAACTTCTCTTATTACGGTGTCTTTCTTGGTCTTCATTCGAACGAGTATCATTTTCTGAAGTGTTAGGTCTACTTCCACGTTTTTTTGATTTTTCCGTATTAAAAGTCGATCTTTTTGATTTCTTTGATAAAACATCGCTCTTGAGTTCTTCAATCTTTTCTTTAATTATCGGTATGTTTCTATCAATCACGTCTTGGACTTGTTCTACATAACTCATATCAAGTTCATTGATATTTTTAACAGAGCCGAACGTACGGACAACATATTCTTTCACCTGATCCATACTATGAGCTTTAGATAATTCTTTTCTATCCGGAATAAGTTCGGAAAAATTATCTTTCTTTCTCCGTGACCGGCTTGATCGGCTCGAATTTCTTTCGACGCTTTCACTACGACGAATCGTCCTCTTGTTTATTTGTTTCTCTTCAAAATTCTGTACTAATTCGGCACGTTCAGCTTTCCCCGTAGATTTTCTCGAAATATCGCTAATTTGCTCTGGAAATTGGCTTTCGTTCGAAGAATCCGTACTTTTTTCCCTTAAACTACCACTTAATCTATTTTTTCTAAGTTCCATCTTGATATTTTTTGTACCAGAGTTACGAGTTAAAACCGTTGGTATTTGAGAAATGATCTTAAGCGTCTTCGCGCTACGATCGAGTCTCAAAGAATCATTATTATCTGTAGTTGCTTTCGGATGATCTCTCGAATATTCTTGACTAGTATCGGAAGATCTTTTTTTCTCTCGTTTATTTTTCGTGCCAGAAGACGATCGTCCATTTTTCTCGTTCGCAAGTGCTCGCACCTCCTCGGTGCTTATCCTCTTCTCTCCATCTCCAAAAATATTTCGATGCCTTTCAAGAACTCTTGCCGTTTCATTCAAAGACCAACCACTGGTCGTACCGATGTCCTTCGTTGTTCGTTTGTTTTTTCTAGACTCCTTGCAATCGCTACGTCTTTTGATTGTATTAGAAAAATTATATTCCCCACTTGTTTTCTTACCAACGACATCGTATTGTTCTCGAAGCGTAAGCAATTTCTCGAAATGACGAGCGGCAAAAACATAAATGTCTTCGGGACGTTGTCGTAAGACCTCTCTTGTTAAACTTTCCACTACGGCTGCCAAACCCTGAGGAACTCTTGGTGCTAAAAGAAATCCCATTTCGTAGGGATCCTTCGAACGTTCTGTCGACGCCGCCATTTTATCGATTTTAATATATTTTCTTTGTGAACATTTAGAATTGCTTAGTCATACCTGAAACATTTATTTTATAGTACATGCAATACGAGTAATTGTATTATAAATTTTTTTTCTTTTTTTTTTTTTTCTTTCTTTTATATCGATTTTTTACCAACGAAAATTTTTTGTTTTCATTGAGCAAACGAATCTTTTCAAAAAGGACAACTTTGCGGTGTACGTATTCAACTTGTTCAAGGTCATGTACATGACCCAGAAAACTAGCGCTAACCTTGATAATTCCCGCATATGAGCGAACGCATAGTACTATACATCGACCAGTTAGATATTTATAGCTTTTGCTCTTTTCTCTCCCTTTCTTACTTGTTTCCTCTATCCTGTAGAAATAAATTGGAAATAACTCTTTTATTCATCGGTACGATTTAATTAAACGAAAAAAAAAGTTGGCATCGAATCGTTTCATAAAAGTTTCATCGTTTCGTTCTGTAATAATTATTATTAATTAAAGATGAAAGATCACGCGAATGTCACAACGTCGATATATATGTATGTCCTATCTGACAAGTATATAACGGCTAATGTATCGTTTATACCTGACCTACGGAATAATCGATGCGTATAATTTTAAGAGTACTTCTTATATAGACGAAATAAGAAGGAGATTATAATTGTTTTTTAATCAAGTACATATATGAAAACGTATGAAAATTTATATAATAACAATAATCGTAGTTTAAAATATTAAATATCGAGAAAGTACGACACGTTATATATTATCGTTAAATAAATAAATGTGAAATAAAATATTTTTTGAGAAGAAAAAAAAAACGAGAAAAGAAAAAAGATCTAAAACTATATAGATATAATTGTTTCACAAAAAAAAAAAATGTAAAATGAATGAAATATGAATTATGAATATTCATCAGGAATATTTCGTTTTGTTTGAAAAATTTTATAAATTTGTCTGATGATTATCTCAGTACTTTCTATAAATATACATTGTAAAACTAACAATCTCTCTCTCTTTCTCTCTCTTTAACGATTGTTAATGTAAATTCTTTAGAAATTGTTTAATATTAAAATACAAATGTACCTGTTAGAATTTTGAAAACGACAGCGCTGATTATTGAAAGATAAGTATACGATAAGTATTTGATAGTCTTTGAAAGCCGGAAGCGTGTAGAAGAAATAACAACGTCGTCGGACCAAGAGTTAACCTGCTCGACTGAGAGCGGTCCTTTCACCGTTGGCCGATTTCACCTGTGCCGTAGGAACGATCGATGCCTTTCCATCGATTAGTCAGAAACTACCTGCTTACGTGACACGAAGAAGAACTCGCGAATATCGTATATATTTACGATTTGTCATGCGTAGACTTTTTAAGATTTCTCGGACAATACATATAATCAATAAATTCTAAGGAAATATTTAATGTGTAGTATTATGTAACAATGGAAAGGTTACATATAACGACGTTATTGTATTTTTATGAAGTTTTTTTTTTTAAGTATAAATAAGTAATCTTGTAGTAAATCTTATAGCCGACGTTCGATAAAATTTTTTTTTTATAATTAAATATTTACAATAAATATAATAAAAAATATATACGTCAATCAATTTTTCATGTACTTTTAATACGATAATGAGCCACTGATTAGTCAAGTTGTGTTTTATCAATAACATATTGCCTTAAGAAACTAGTTTCAAGAGGATGTAATTTCTCAGCTGGTATGATTAAAGAATGAAGAGGTTCTCCAAGATCAATTCCTTTCATTTCTTGCAATGAACAGGCAACTATATTCTGATCGTCAGATCCTATTCTAGCTAATCCCACCACTAGACTATCTTCTGTAAAACCTGTAACATATATTCATGATATATATATTGTAGGTCATGATATAAAATATTAGAATATTTAAATAATAACAATATAAATAATATTTGCAATAATATCTACAAACCTAAGCATTGATCGCTATCTTTTTTCTTTTTTTCTAATATGGAGATTAATTGATTGGATGCCTCAGCAACGGTCATATATTTTGGTGGCATATAAATTTTTTTCTTGCTTAAAATGCTTTCCAATGTAGGCTCTTTTACTTTGATATCCAGTAGGCACAAAGTATGTAAACCTCTTTGTCTGTTAGAAGCAATTTTATCATAGAAACTATCAGGTTGCCACATTTCTGTCCAATATGGAATAGATACAGTTTCTCCAAAAGAATACAATTGTAAACCACAACAACCTATAGCAGTTAAGATCGATGCATTATGGATTATTGTTACCTAAAATTGATTGTTTCAATTATTATATATCTTTCTTATTATAAGTATCTTAAAAAGCAAAAGTTTATATACCTTAGCACCTTTCTCTTGTGCTCGTAATACTAAATCTGTATGCGTGGTTGCACCGAATGGATCTCCAACAACTAAAAATGCGATGTCTTCGTCCTTTACATTTGATAGTATTAAATCTGCATTACTTTCTACTAAGTCACGGTCTGCGATGATCAAAGAACAACCATAAAAATCTTCCTATTAAATTTAAGTAAGATAATAATTTTTCATCATCAATCATTTTTATAACATGATATAATGTCTAGTGCCTTTATATTTATTTGTCAATTTTATGTTAGTATTATTATACATACCAAGGTTTTTTGACCTACAGAAAGAATTGATGTATAAGATTCCAAATACACGCGATTACATTTTCTTATTATTTCAAGACCCTTAACAGTAATATCTTTTGCGTCACCAAGTCCTAAACCGATCATGTACAACATCGTTAGTTATTTATTTCTTATTAATTAAATTTTTTATTTCTTCAAATATAAAATCATGTGCTTTGTTCACATTTTATTTTATGTATATTATTTTAAAGAAATATAAAGAAACGAGATAGGATACCATTGCGCCATCTGTTGGTGCAAATACAAAATTAAAATCGTAGGTGGCTTGTAAAATTAAAGTCTGTGTATCTATTTAACGATATCAGCCATATATAAGCCATAACTTTACGAATTTTCAGTGGTCGTTTCAACTATTATATGTTTTATTTCTATTGCATCCATTATCAAGTATTTATACTGATTGATCGAAATATTTAAAATTAATTTAATTTATATTTTAACGGTAAAGTCTTCTTATAAGTCTTCTTATTCTTCTTATCTGCAATTACTCTAATCGAAATGATTTTACAACGATTAACCTCTGGATTGACGAAAGTGCATATTTTGAACGGAATTATGGGTGAAAATAAAATAAAAGTACGTTCGAAAATCACTACACCATCAGGTGCTATTCTTCCTGAACCGAAACGAACCCCATTCGGTTTCGTACGAGTAATTTGTGGAGTGGTATTAGGCTTGCTTGTAGGTGCTACTATTAGTAAGAATATGGCTAATTTTTTGGAAGAAAATGATCTCTTCGTTCCGTCAGATGATGACGACGACGATGATTAAAGTAGATAATTTGATATATTAGTTGTTGGCAAGTATCTAGTCCTTATATCGCTATTATATTTAAATAGTATTATTTTTACGTATTAGTATTAATTTAGCTTTAGACTTATCTTGTAGCTTTGCAAAGTACTTTAAGTAATTTTATAAGAATATTTATAAATACTTCATTGGTTTTTAATAGTTATATGACTTTTACATATAACATTTCATTGTCATAATAGATATAGTAAATTATTTCAATTTTTAGAAGGTTATATATTATAGCAATTATATAAATGTTAATGATAACATAGTAATATTAATTGTGGTATTTTGTTGCAGAAAATAATCTCAAGAGAATTCAAAAAATGATATAATATTGCGTTGATAAAAAAAAAGTATTTGCTTTGTCTTGATATAAAACAATATTTATGATTTAAATTAATGAAGTCATAGTTATATTCTGTAATTTAATACAAATATTTATTTATACAAATAATAAAGGTTAGTATAATACAACTTGTACAAAATGCATATACATACATATACATATATATATATATAATTTTTTCTGTACGCTTGTAAATAAATTAACACATTAAATATTCTATTGATCACATCATGTTAAAATTCACATCCATGCATTTATTGACTCATGTTAATATGCATGATGTCATATATATAATGAATATATCAAATGCCTTTTTATTTCTAGTCTTTGCTTGATATACACAAATCTATATGAAAATGCAGGAATATTTTGTGTAATATACAAGAAAATCTATAAATATTGATCACTTTGTGTATATTGTGCTTGGATGCAGAAAAGATTGATAAATCATTAAATAAGAAAATGATAAAGATTAAAAGGCTTTACTATAGTTAAATTATAATAAAGATATATCCAGTTTGTATATTTATAATTTTCTTTAGTAAAATATTACTTTCTTTGGTTATTATATATATAAAAAAGATTTCTAAAATCTACAAAGTAGAAATTATAATATTTTAAGAAATTATTGAAATGTTTAAATTAATATTTTTTGATACTCATATTTTACTACAATTTACTCTACACTTCTAAAATAAATGTATGTTATACTTTGCTGATGTGTGTTGTATTTTAAGAATAAAGACATTTTATAATAGCAATTTTGTGTAGCTCTGTAAAACCAGCTATGCAAAATAAATATACTGTTTTCAAAATAATATATGTAATGTTACTTATGTATTTTTCTTTTTTTTTCATATATGTGGAAACAAAACATATGGACAGAAAAAAACGTACTCCTTTAATTCTAAATGTTTAGTGTATATATGTATGATATGAATTATTTTGACCAATGTTAAATATATTTTTAATCACAGAATTGACTTTAAGTAGAATGCATGTGTATAAAAGGCTGATCAAGACCACTCTAATCAAAGCAAATAATTGGTATGAAAATTTTCAAGCACACAAAGTGAACTCGATTACAATATTTCATTACTTCTTACTTCTTTATACATGTAATGTTCAATATAATATTAAAATACTGTAAATTTTTTAAATAAATTCATATGTTATATAGCTTAATATAAAATGGAAAATCACATTAGAATGTACAAAAACATAAAATATAACAAGTTCACATCATCAATTCTGGCACTTACATGTTGCTGATATAATTACTAAATTCAAATGATGAATTTAGTTGCAATTATAATATAATAAATTAAGAATATAACATTGCACTCATATTTTAAGCTAAAAATAATAGCAATACCTGCCTTTCTTGTATGTAGATTTTATTGGGGAGTTCTCTTATGTTGACTCCAGCCATGAAAACATTTAGTGAATCTTCGTGACTCTTTTCCTTTAGCAGTAAGAAATAATTTACGCGGCTTATTTGGTTGTTTAACACGTAGATGTTGTATGTAAACCTGAAAGATAAAAATGAATTAATTATTTATTTAAAATTAATTAATAATCTATTTTACTTTAGATATTTTACCTGAGCTGATTTATATGCAAGCTTGATTTCTACTTCCGAACAGCGGGTCCCTAACCAGAGAAATACTTGTTCACCATTATCTAGTATCATTATATCATCATCTGCTAAATCATCCTGAAAACAATAAATGTATTAATAATTAATAATTTTAAGAATTTAAAAGTTTTTCAAATGAACATAATATATAAATATTTACTTGGCAAAAATCAGTGCATTTTTCACTGATAGTAAAATATCCTTTTTCATTAGAACACCTAAACAGTCTTGTGTAATTCATATATTCTGCATCAATGTCATATGGTTTCTTTCCACCAAGTGCAACCCAAAAAAAGTTATCTGGTTCTTCGCCTTCATTTAATACTTGCAAACTAATCCAAGGCTGTTTAAAATTATAATATTTGACTTAAATTCTTTCGATTATATACTTCAAATTAATTTAATTACTTTAAATTATATTATTTGTGAAAATTAAAAACCTACATTGTTAAACATTTCTTCAGCAATTTCTTGAATTAAACGTGCTTCATCACTATCTGATTTAGAACCAATCCATGCATAAACTATTCCAGTTTCGTCATCATTATTAAATGGTACATTTAGAATGTAACTGAAAAATAATTAAAAATTGAATTAGGAGATTATAAGAAATCAAACTTTTTGATTTTATATGAATGAAAAAATTGCAAGATTTTATTACTTACCAAAATGCAGAGTTTAATAAACTGGAATCTGCAGGTATTTGTATTAATCTAGTGCATAATGCACTACCATTACTTCGTAAATGATAAAATTCGACTTTGCTTGTACCAGGAACTTTTGGTTGTTTACGTTTACCTTGATGAATTATAAATTTCCTTTTGAAATAAGCCATGAATTTTAAATTCTCTTGTTGTTGATGTGTTCTAACTACTTCTAAATTTTCACCAAACAATGACTTAAATTTTTTTTGTAAACTGAAAATATTTTATTTTTTTTTTTAAATATATGTTATTTATACGTTTTCTTATTATACAGTAAGAAATTTATTCATACCTAAATGTAAATGTAAGCCAACCCATATTTCCGGCATCTCTACCTTGCCAAAAATATACTGTACACTGATAATCATCTTCGTATTGTTCATCACCGTCTTCATTTTCTGCTACATCTAATGGCTAAATCATAAAATATAAATATAATTTAAATTGTATATTATTTATAGTAAGTAAAATATATTTATCGTAAGAACTTCATTTACCATCCAATAACGACACAAAAAAACATAACAGTCACCACTATAAAAATGACCAAATTCTTCTTCTGGTAAACGCACAAATTTTCTTCCTTCCAATACTAGTGCTTCCATTCCTTCTAAATCATCATTCCACTCTGTCATAAGCTGTTGTGCTTCAGCAGCTGACATTGCAGGTTGTCGTGGCATGAAAAGAGCAGCTAAGTCTGCCTGTGTATTTCAAAATAATTTCATACTTCTATACTTTATGAAATATTTATAAAAATATGTTAAAATTAGTATTTACTTTTGTTTCTTGTTGTTTAGCCCATTTGGTAAGATCAGCACCAGTTTTAGCAACTGATTCCGCAGTTCTAGTAAAATCTACTGCTATGACCTCATCCCAACCAGTAAACTTTGACTTAAAGACCTGATAAATATATAATTATCTTTTGTTTATTATCGATACAAATAAAGTAATAAAAACATCATAAACATTCATACCTGAGATTCTGTGCCTTCTTGTAACCTTGTTACCATAGCATATTCTGGTCTTTCTATCATATTAAATAGTTCTTGAGATAGTTTTACAGCAGCAGCTCTCACTAATCTAGTTGATTTTTTTCCAAACCTATATGTATTATTTAATTTAAATTAACACTTAAGATAACATTTCTTCAGATATTAGAGACTTAATATTATTTGTATTATAAAATTTTTATTATAAAATTTTAATAATATTAAATATACTTACCAAACATATACGTCGAGGTAACAATCTAAGATATAAACATTGCGATTATTTAAAAGACTGTTCATCAATTTTCCATGAGGCACTTCAACTTGTGGTAATTCCAAATATCCCATACCAAGTTGAACTTGATAAAGACGTGGTGTTACTGGTATAAAATCTGGATCCACATGTTCCTGATACAATAAGAGAAGTATTAACATATTTCCCTAATTATTATATTATAATTACTACGGATTATTACAGTATATGGGAAAAAAAAGAATTACAATTATTGTTTTAGACTCTGAAGTATCCTCTAAGCCTAAATTTAATAAGAAATCCTCCGATTCCAAATTCATAACTTCTGTTATTATTTCAGCTTTGTTTTTTCTTTCATTTTTGTTGATCTTCTCAGCCATTAATCTAGCTTTGGATTTTAAAGTACTTTTTGCTTTTTTCCCATACCACATAAATATTTTATTTCCTGTGTCCAGCACAAAAACATAACAAGGATCTAAAGATTCAAAACAAACTGGTACTGGTTCCAAATGAATAGAGGCTCCAGCTGCATGTACTCGATATAAACGTGTTACAGCAGGCTATAAAAGAATATAATGTTTATTAATAATTTTATTATGAGAGAAATTTTCGATAATATTTTCATTAATAATAATATTTACATACAGTATCTTCTACTGTATAAAAACCAGAAGAAGTACGGCCACCTTCAATATACGTTATTTCAGAATCAAAAAGTATAAGAAACTCGTCCGATTCATCTCCCTGTTCTTCCCTTATAGTACGACACTGTGCTCCAAGATAATTACGTAAATTTACAGCATGAATTGCAGCGCAGGCCCTTTTGTCCAACTATTCAAAACAAATGGAAATCAACATATAAAAATTCTTTTAAAAACACACTACTGTAATTAAAATAAGATTCTTAATAATTTTAGGATATTGAAATTTTATAAATCAAATATTATATTTATATACCGTTGCTTTTTCTCCTATCCAGAAATATATTGCCCAATTTAATGATCCGCTTTCATCAATACTCGTTTTTAATACAATGTAGCAATCGCCTTCATAGAATTTGCCATGCGCCACTTCTTCTATTTCATTAGGTAAAAAATTTTCAATTTCCCATATTGATAAACCTGGTATTTGTCCTGCATCTTCATCAAAAAATTCTGAATAATCCAGAGGTGGCTTTTCAAGAGTTTCATCCCATCTCTTAGGTCTAAAAATACAATTTTAATAACATTTTATTAATTTTTTTTAAGACTAATGTAATTAGTTACTCACTTTAATGACTCAGCTTTAGTATCATTACATTCTTTATCTTTGTTTTTTTCTTTTGCAATGTCTTTCATACCCTGCAAGGTAAATTATAAATATATTTTTGAAAAAAATTAAGATGTAATTAACAACATATGTGTGTGCGTGTGAGCATTTTATTATATTATATTGTACCTTTAGTATTTTAGCTTGATCTTGATCAGCCTCTTCTTGGTCACGTCTTCTTCTTAATCTCATTTTACGAGCGATTGGGTCTTTACTGCTATCTGTATCATCAAATCAATTAGCAAAATAATCGAATATTTTTTAAATAATATACATATATATATTAAAGAGAAAAATACTACATACTAGCTGTTTGTACCGGTACAGGTACATTGGCACCAGCAAGTCTTAATTGATGTTGTAAAGAAAAATCAATATTATAAAATTCAATGCCTGATCCTCTTTGTACCTCTGTTGGTTTTGGTGGCATTACTAAATTTGGATTATCTCTTAAATCCAGTTGTTCCAAATCAGTAAGAAGATGAATTGCATCTGGTACAGTAATTAATCGATTTGATGTTAATATTAGCTTCTTTAAGGAGCCACATCTACAAGAATGATGTAATATTATTTTCCTTCTTTACAATAACATATTATTTGTACAATTACTTATATCGTTATGTACCTGCACAATCCTTCGGGTATCATTTCCAAATGATTATTAGCAGCAGAAAATACCTGGAGAGATGATAGTTTACCAATTCCAGAAGGAATTCCTTCAAAGTCTATTTCATTATCATTTAGATATAATCTTCTTAAAGTAGAAACTTTGCAAATGGAAGCAGGTATGGCAGTTAGCTTATTTCTACATATATTTAATATTTCCAATTTCGTCCATAATTCTGTAAATAAAAATAATTATATCTACAACTACAAAATATATAAATTATTATAATATATATATCATACAATATTCAATTAAAATAAATAATTAATATGAAATCCATATACATAAACATACCAATAGCTGTTGATAATTCTGATATTTGATTATCATTCAAGTTTAATCTACGTAAATTTGAAAGTGAATATAAGGCATCAGGCACTCGCGGCAAACTATTTTGCGATAAATCTAACTCTTGTAAATTCGTAAGAGTTTCAAGACTTGATGGAATATTATTTAATGTGCGTTGAGTATCACGCATTTGTAATGTAGTTAAATTCATTAACGATGGTAGTTGCCTAAATTAAACAAAGAATTTATTTTATATATATCATTGAAAACTATGATATTCAATTGAAAAATCTTACATACCTTAACTGAAAATGGCCTAAAGGATTATGATTTAGATTTAGTGTCTGTAAATTCGTCAAACGTCGGGTTTGTGGTGGTAATGTCTCTAATTGATTGTTACTGAGATCCAAAAATAATAGGTCTGTTAAGTGAATAAAAAGCGTATTCGGAATTGTTTCAATACTACAAATAGAAAATTGAACATTAAGCAAAGTTGATGTATAAGTTTCATACATTATTGTAATACTTTAAGTAATATTAAAACCATACTGATTATAACTCAGATTTAGATTGAGTAAAGACCGTGCTCTTTCTAGCCCTTCAGGTACTTCTTTTAAATTATTATGGCTTAGATCTAATGTTGTCAGTTCCTCTAGATGAAATAATTCTGCTGGTATACCACTTGACTTGATATTATTATGTCGAATATTTAATGTTCTAAGACATCCCAATTCTGTTAATTCTCCATATAAACGTTCCAGTTTATTTTTAACAAGTGAAAGATGTTCCTATATTCAAAAATATCATAAATATAAATATTATCACAATTATTTAAATAATTATAATTTAATCATTATTATTATTATTTTTGATTTATAATCCAATACAACAGATTTTGGTAGTTAAAGATAGTCTTCTAATATTTCAAACATATTTAAGGAATTATGTTTGTTAAGACAAAAGAAAATAATAGTGGATTCAAACACATTATGTTTTTATTTTCATTATCAAAATTTATTCTTAAATAAAAATCATTTACCAGTTTTAGTAATTTACCCATTTCTTCAGGAATTTCTGTTAAATTTGTCTTATCTAATTTTAACCATTGTATTCCTGTCATCAGACGAACTGATTCAGGAAATCTACCATCCTGAAAAAAAAAAAATAATTATTTTAATATAACATAGATGAAACTAAAATCATACATTTATTAAATGATATTTATATACTTCTCATATACTTTTTTATATCTTTTGTATAGAAAATTATTATTTTTATTTTTTTTTATATCTAATTCTGAAGATATTAAAATCTAAATATATTTACTTACTCCAAAATCATTACAGCTAAAATCTACTCCCCGAACAAAAGGTAAAACTCCTGTATTTGCCATGGTTTTCAGAATACTATTCTTTTTGCTATATATACATATATATATATACATATATATATACATATATATAGCAAAAATATATTATCTAAACTATTAGTATGTAATAATGCTGCATGTCACTGGAAACCACTTTATTATCGTATTACACTGAGGTTATATTCGGTAGAATTTACGGATAGAATTAATGACATTTAATTATTTCTGAAGTATTGAATAAAACAGCTAATATATGAAAATTCATATATAAATGTTTATATTATTTTGCTTGACATATACTTCAACAAGTATACTTAATTAAAATAATAAGCATAGATTAAACCTAGGTTATAAACGGACCACTAATTGCAGATTTACACCGGACACAATAAAATAAAATAAGCGTATATATACATATGTCCTAGATGATATATAAGGGTATGAACTAATATAGATGACTATGAACAGTGATGAACAGCACAATGATCACGTAATAGTGAACTTTTTAAAGTCATGTTTACAAGTATCGTTTTTATTGTTGCGCATCTTTTAGGGGATATTTGCTATATGTAAAAATTTCCCTAACCGTGAATATAACTGTTCTATTGAGATTTATTTGAGGATTATATCAAAAGATTAGCTACTCATTAAGAGATCGTACTTTAGGAGATAAAACAACAATTTTACATACCAAATTTGTATATACCATTGTATTTGTAATTTGAACACTTCAGAGAAAGGCGCGATTGTGCGACATCTAGCGATTCATTGGCCAAACTGACTGATAGTCACATTATTTAATTTGTTCTAGGGAAAATATTTCTCGTCATGTTTTTAGTTATATAAAGGATGTCTCAATTTTGTGATGATCGTCTGTCTTTCTTATTTTATTCCTTGTCTGATTTTATAGAAAAATATATGGTTTAAAATCTATTCAGTAGGTTGATAGATACCATATTGATTTGAAGTTGTAGTGGTTAGGTGAATAGAAAGCGATGCCGATTTAAACTTCTTTTCAGATTCTTCAATAATAATTTTGATAATATCAACATATGAAACACATAAGTAATACATAGTTCTCAAGCTAATATGATTTATCTTGAAATTTTCTTCTTATTCTCTATAATTTAAGTTTGATAATCTTGCAATTTTATCTTTTTAATATCTTAAGCAAAAGTATAGTTTATTATTTATAATACTGTTTTTTTTCTTTTTTTTTCTTTTTATAGAATGGATGGCATTGGGTTATATCATACATTTTTACAAACACACCAACCGCAACTTAAGTCTTCCGGAATACCAAAAATATTTTGGGAAGCTGTATTTAACAAATTAAAAAATCAAGATTTCGATGCTGGTCTTGTATTTCAATTAGCAAGAATTGATTATGAAGATAATGAAAGAGAGCCGATGGATCCTATTTGGAAATTATTTGTTTCTGCAGAAAATGGTATCTCTGTGAGAGATCCAAATAATATATATTTGGTGGATCATGCGTGGACTTATGATACTCTTCATGCGAGACAAAATTTAACGAATGTACCAGGTCTTTTAGACCGAATGTGCTCTCTTATGGGATATGATATTGAGAATGAGGAGAATGAAAAGATTGAATTTGTATTGAAGGAAATGTGGAGGTATAATCAGTCATTTTCTCTCAATAGTGGCTCTGTAGAAGATAGAATGCCTATCTGGTATATAATGGATGAACTCGGATCTGCTATAAACCATAGCGATGATCCTAACTTTAGAACTGTACCATTTCTTTATTTACCAGAAGGCGTAACATATACACTTTTATTTCCTGTAAAGAATGTGAAATTCGAGGAAGAAGTTACCAGAGATTTTGTGGAAGGTCAAACTAATGATTTAAAGAAAAGACAAGCATTACTATTACCATGGGTAGATAATTCTTTCATCAATAAAAGTTTTGTCCAAGAGAAACCAAACGAAGACTATTTTTTGGCTGGTCATATATTAGAAGATTTGCCAGAAAAAATAAATGTAGAAACTATTGTACGAAGACCAAATGAAAAACTGAAAGTTTATTCTCAATATAATTATGTAAATAATTATTTAACAGATTCTGCATTTGAAATTGTAGAAACGGAAGAAGATGCAGATATTTTATGGTACACATCTCATTTCAAAGAATACAAAGAATTAAGTATTCGCGCGCCTCATGTTTTTGTTAATCAGTTTCCTTTTGAAAATGTCTTGACAATAAAGGATCTTTTGTGTATCGTATGTAGACGTAAGGCATTAGAGAAATCTTACGATGCGGATACACTCGAAACTTATCCAATATGGTTACCAACAACATTTAATTTGAGCACGGAATTGGTACAATTTGTCGCGTATTTTGAACAACGAGAATCGAAGAATTTAGAAAACTTTTGGATCTGCAAACCATGGAATTTGGCAAGAGGATTGGATACTCATATTACAAGCAATCTTTTTCACATTTTAAGATTACCTAGTACTGGTCCGAAAATAGCACAAAGGTATATATCAAAACCTGTATTATATGATAGACCAGATGTAGGTTTAGTTAAATTCGATATACGATACGTCGTCATGTTAAAATCCGTCTCACCATTGAAAGCGTACGCCTATGCTAATTTCTTTTTGAGATTTGCTAACAAAGAATTTGCTTTAAATAATTTCGACGTATATGAGCAACACTTTACGGTAATGAATTATTCCGAAAATACACAACTTTGTCATTTGAAATGTGCTGATTTTATTCTGGAATGGGAAAAGCAGTATCCTGATTACCCTTGGACGACATTTGTTGAGCCAACAATTTTAAGCATGTTTAAAGACGTTTTTGAAGCCGCAGTTGAAGCACAACCACCGAAAGGAATCGCTCATTTTCCTCAAAGCAGGGCCGTTTACGCTGTCGATTTGATGTTGGAATGGAATAAGGACAAGATGCAACCAATTCTTTTAGAAGTTAATTTTGCACCGGATTGCAAGAGGGCTTGTGAATATTATCCAGACTTCTATAACGACATATTTAGATGTCTTTTCTTAAATGATTTTCATCCTGACGTCTTCCATGATTTATTCCCGGTATCATCGCCGGACAATTAAATATTGTTATTCATTAAACTCTAAAAACAAAGTGTATCCCAAGTGTAATCAACTTTCATAAGTATCGAAAAGCTATTAGCGACAGTAGCAAGAATATTGCTGTCGCAACCAAGGGCGTTTATTTATTTAGAATACGAGAGCCTTACATTTCGTATGCGCTAATGAGGAGAAGTAACTCTGGTTAATCTGTATATACGAGCGTTAAAGGTACATTTGCAACCTGAATTATTCGTACCTTGCATAAATTGACACTACTGTAGGAAGTCTGCCGCAACACTTAATGGAATAATAAACGAGGAAACAATTAGACCAGTTTCATGTCATAGCTCATGGTCACCATGTAACCTTGTGCTCTGGTAGCATACGGTTAGACACTGTTAATGAAGAAAGGCCTGTACATGGTACTACGTATAATATATCTCCAGTCGCTCGTCTGCTATAAAATTTGACTATCAACGAAAGTTGACCAGTTAATCTTAGCAAACATAATACGAATTTTGTTTTCTTAGAAAGAAAATAAATAACTAAGATTTAATATGAACGTACGGCAAAGTTGGATCGCATGTTTGGACAATCGAACGTGAGCTTTCAAAGTTATATCACGCTTTCGAGAAGTATTCCAGGTCGACATATTTATACCATTTTTATTGGACGATATGTTGCTTCATTTTGTATTTATTACACAGTTAAAATTTATAGGTATACCTTGTCTGTGAATACATCGTTAACCCGAGCGATTATTTTTTAAATTATTTTTTGTTTGCCCGCTTTCAGCCCGTCCGCCTGGTCTCTCTGCGCCGACTACAATCATTCCCGGTAATAACGGAATTGCACAGTGTATTTTGTTAATTATCTTCGTATCCGTTATTCGCTTGTTTGACAATGCCGCTCAACAGTGCGCGTATCCGTGAAACCATTGTTCTCATATTTTCCATAGTAAATACGAGTTTTTAAGTTTCTCTAGATTAATGTTATACACACACGTAATGTTTAAATGAATTCAATGATAACATCCTGTAATATTTTTATTTTCTTTTATTTTTAAACGCTATACAATATACCTTTAATCTATTAGCGCGTTATTGTTACGTATAAATATATAAAAATATACGAAATGTTCAGTATTAAACGAAGATATCATCAATCTGAAGATATCGATGATTTCGTGAATTATATTAGAATATTTTTCATCCTATAATCTCGCTAACAACCTATTACACGAAGTATTTGTTAATCGCGCATGACAAAGAAACATTTGTAAAAGTTTATAACAACATTTGTAATTCAGGCGTTTATAAAATGTTTATAAAAGCCTACAACAAAAGCAACTGGATAAACATTATTTATCATTCAAATACCATTCATAAAATTCTACACGTTTGCGTATATAACACCTCTTGATTTTTTTTTATATTAAATTATACATTTCTAATATTAAATTTAATATTATAAAGGTAATATACGGGTCGATATAGTTCGATATTAATTATAATTCTGGAAAATAACATGCTTCTATTCGAATTACAATAAGGTAGAAGATTCCTACATCGAAAATAAAAGAATCGACCATGAAATTAGTAGGTAGTCGTAGAGGGGTGGTTTGTAGCGAGCTGTTTAGTTCGAGGGTGCCGTTGAGTGATGCGTGTGGCTCCAGTTAGTCGGCGTTATTCCTCAGCACGTGACATACCGTGCAAGCAGCCAACCTAGCGAAAGAAAGAAAAGCAAAGAGAAGCATCGTTTTCCACGAATGCGAACCACCACCACTAACACTATCACCATCACCATCACCATCGCCATCACCACACCATCACCAACATTATACCGTTGTCGGTATTGCCAACAAGCCGTCTGGCGCGCGTGCATCGTTGCACCTGCACTTACCAACTCGTGGTGCAATTTCATCTACGCGAATTACGTATTACATTAACTCGGAGACGTTTTCATATATGTATGTATATAAATACGTATATAAATATAAAAGTACAGTCAACAGCACAAAACTTTTTCGATTCCTCGTTAAAGAATAAAATATTATCCTTTTCTTTATATTCGTAAAAAATTTTACTTTTACACTTATATTACAGTTCTTATCGTCGAAGGATTTTATTTTTGCAATAATTGTAGATATGTATACTGTGAAATATGATATTTCAATGAAATGTGTTCGTATTGTTCGATTAATAATCGATCTATATTGATCGATAAATGATCGTAGTGATGTATTAATTAAATGAATTATAATTATACGAATGCTTCCTTTTTCATTTTTGTTAATTATTTTATTGTTATAAATTATAATTATATTTCAGTTTCTACCATCAGAATTGTTTAATTCATTTATTTTAATACGATCACTGCCTTATTATTTATAATATATTTTTACGTCAGAGATTCAATACGTACATGTTACTTAACGATAATTAAACATAAATTATATCAATTTACTGTGATTTTAATTTCATTAAAAAATTCAAGAATATTAATAATATATCATTTTGTCTATTTCGTTTGGTCATTATTATGAACATACTTTTAGTGAATGACATTTTATCGTAGCAAAAAAAAAAAAGCAAAAAAGAAAAAAGAATTCCGAGGTATCGTTACGAATAATTATATAAAACAAAAAAAAAAAGAAAAAAAGAAAAAAGTATAAAGAAAAGAGAAAAAAAAGAAATGAAAGTTACAATTCTCTTTTTCTTTTTTCTCGTTAATTCGTGATCGCGTGTCGCTCGAATACGATTATGTAAATTATAAAGAAATTAGGAGGACTTGATGCCATTGACTGTACTTTTGCATATGACGTGTATATATTCTCAGTTTAAGTTCTCGTAACTTTTCTAGCGGTGTTCGTTTCTCCTCCTCATCATCGTTGTCGTCGTCGTCGTAGTAGTCGTTGTTGTCGTCGTCGTAGTCGTAGTCGTCGTCGCGGTCGGTAATCATGGCAATTAAGCAAATGAGTTCTACGTATAGGGACGTCGATAATGAGGGCGTCGTGACGCTCGAGACAAACGGAGCTATTTCGCGGGTGCGACCAACCCTCTTGGCCCTCTCACCATTTCCTCCACACCAATGCCAAGAGAATTTCTCTTTTTCTTTTTCCTTTTTCCTTTTTCCTTTTTCCATCTCTTTTCAGAGTCTCTTGACGATCATACTATCGTCGAAATCCATCACGGCGCTTAGTTACATTGATATATCAGATAACTCCCAGACAAGTCAGTTTAAATCTCGAACTATTTCATTAGTTCCTCTATTTTTAATGTCAAAGCGCCAATACATTTTCCTTTGTATCGTTTTCTCTCTCTCTCTTCCTCTCTCTTTTTCTGTTTTTCTTCGTGTAATCATAATTCAAAACGAATTAGTACCATCGTATTTATTTACGTAAATTGCTTGTAATAAAAATATAAGTAAAGACAAAAATGTGAATATTTTATTTTTATACAAAATTATAGTACGTATTTACATAGTAAATTACACATTAATTATAATACGATCTCTGATATTCATAAGTTTTTCCAGATAAATCGAGAAAATGAACAAACTTTATGGAACATTTGAGAATTTCTCACTAAATTCACATATACAAACGTGAGATAATTGCACAATAGATGTTTACGTACATAGATCACTCACTGTGAATATATATATATATATTGTACAGAAACGTGAAAATGTTTTCATTTTATTCTTTCTTTATGAAAGGTTTGTGTGGTATATGAACCGAACAGTGATATCAGTGGGATTGTAATTTCCTTTTGCCTTTGATATCTTCTGTTTATCTTCATTTCATATGAGCAACACGATCATTTAAAAAATTAACGTTATTTCTTTTTAATGCGGTAGCATTATCTATCCGCTGCCACGTATTTTATGTCTGCATTTCTCTTTTTTTCTCCTTTTATCCATCTCTCTTTCTCTCTCTCTCTCTCTCTCTCTCTCTCTCTCTCTCTCTCTCTCTCTCTCTCTTGCTTAACCTTTGTGACCAGAATAGAGGTAGAGCTCCGAGCGCATTTTTCAGTTGCGTTTAGTCCCTCTTACTCTTTCTTTCTCTCTTTTATACCGAAAAGAGAGAGAGAGAGAGAGAGAGAGAGAGAGAGAGAGAGAGAGAGAGAGAGAGAGAGAGAGAGAGAAAGCAACCAGGGGTAGTGCCGCAATTAAAATAGTAAATTGTTCTCCAGTCACGCGCGTACAAGGGAGAAAAAGGCGATCTCGCGAAATTCTACTCTGCTTTTATAGAAACGAGGTCGACTTTAATATTCCCGAGATATCGATACTTGTGTCAACAAATGAGAGAAAGAGAGAGAGAGAGAGAAAGAGAGAAAGAAAGAGAGCTATTGTTCGATATTCATAATATATTTACAAATGACGAATACATACTAAGAATCGATTATTAAATAATTATTTTATAATTTATATATTTTAATTATTTTTAATAATTTTTAAATATATAAATTATTTTATAATTTATATATTTATAATTTATAATTTATCGATGCTTTCGGGTAAAAATCCATCAGCCGTTGTTTAGTATCTCAATTTTCGCAACATCAGAAGAATTGAATATTTCATTGTTCAAAACATACAAAATAATAGAAAGGTAAAAAATAATATCTCTAAATACTAAATAATAATTATTAGACTGTGTACGTACTTTTAGTGTACTATTACAACATTCCTCTTAAATACATTTTATTGCATTTCTTTTAGGTCTTTCTTTTTTTTTTTTTATTTTTTTATAGTCGCGTAAACAAATCCCTCGTCTTTCACTTTTAGTTGGCGTTATGTTAGACGATATTTTTCTAAAGGTATTCTAAGGGCAAATTTTGTTATCAATAGTTTTTATTTAATTAAATATAATTAAAAGTAATTACGTGCAATGCGAACGTTTCGGAGATAAAGGACGACGTCATTTCTTCTTAAAAATAAAAATAAAAAAAAGAAAAAAACAAGAAAAAAAAATAAATAAAAAAGAAGTGGTAACGAAACAGTATTACTCCATATAATACTCTGTACAATTATGTACTCTGTGGTCAGTGGTTCTGTAACATATGATAAAACAGTTGAATTTCCGTTTTTCCTTAATTTTCAACTTCTCTTCTTTTTTTTTTTTGTACTTTTACAATGCACATACAAGTTTAGTTAAAGGATGGCCCACCAAGTCAACGATAGTATCCATATGTGTGCACCTATAATTAGAAGACCGAGCTCGAGTAAACGTGCGAATTTCATACGGTGCTGTAATAAATACTGCTGTATTATGTTTTCGAGAGAGAGAAAGAGAGAGAGAGAGATATAGAGAGAGAGAGAGAGAGAGAGATATAGAGAGAGAGAGAGAGAGAGAGAGATATAGAGAGAGAGAGAGAGAGAGAGAGAAAAGATGAGATAGACGGATGTCGGTTACAAATGCACGAGTAAGTTCGTGCCATTTGTATTAAAATGAACTAAGAAGAGGGAATTTGAATGACGAAAGCTATTTCGGTTGAGTGATTAAATAATGTTGAAGAGTTAGCATACAATTTTTCGTGATTAAAATTTTCGTATTTCGATTAAAATTAGTACATTAGTATAAAGTTAAATATATTAAGTTAAATATATATTTATATATAATATATATATATATATATATATTATATATAAAATAAATTCGTGGAAGGCTTTGATGATTCTTTATTAATATTTTACATTCATCGTTATATTTATTTAATATCATGCTATCCGCAAAATTATTCGCGTGAAAGAAAATAAAATGAAAAAGCGACCGCAGAAATCATGTTAATAACAAGACATATACAATTTGATTTGAATTAATTATTTAATGAAAGGAGAACTGTGCGTTGAACGTTCAAGGTATATAAATATTTCGTGTGATAGAGGAAGAAACGTTGAAAAAAAAATTGCAATTAGCGTTGATGGAAGTTCAGTGTAGAAAACAGCTGAGCTTGTGGAACTTCATCCGACGTGCATTATTGCACCTGAGGATGTCAGTATCTTCTTCTCTTCTATTATTCGACCTCCTTTTCTCTCTCTCTCTTTCTCTTTTTTCTCTCTCTTTCTCTTTCTTTCTCTTTTTTTCTCTCTCTTTCTCTTTCTTTCTCTCTCTCTCTCTCTCTCTCTCTCTTTCTCTTTTTCTTTCTCTCTCTCTCTATTTTTTTCTTATTTTCTTTTCCTTTCATATACTACTATGAGTCGCATATATCCACGTGACTTCTCTCTTCTTAGGCTAGACTCCTGCGGAGAACAGGCTTCATTACGTCGCCATAAATCACACGAGGTACGCACCTTATAACCTCGGCACATCGTGCGGCTACTGTACCTCTTGCTATTATTAATTACTGTTACTATAAGGTGCTAATAAAAAGTATAAAGAGGAGAGCTATATATATATATATATATATATATTTATGTGTATATATATATTTATATATATTATTTATATTTATTTTTATATTGACTTTTATACATACGCAGATAGATAAAATATATTAAATAAAAGAAGAAATTAAATAAAAGAAGAAAATGCAGATGAAAGTAATCAAATTTTCTTTTTATTTTTTTATTTTTTTTTCTAACGAGCAATTCTCTTTTCGTGAATCAAATTTTATTTATAATATAACAATAAATAAACTTTTTACGATATATCGATCGCTTTTATTATTATCTCAGTAAAGGGTGAGATTATCTCTTTTTTCTTCGTTAAAGTACGTTGTAGACACGTGACACAGGAGATCATCGATGATGGCGGTCGCGAAGATCATAAACGCGCTGTTACTTCATCGTTTTAACAAAGGATTTGCATCGGTTAACGCCTCATCGTTGGGAAACCATAGAGCCAGCCGGCCGATATCCCACGATCGAAATATCATTATTTCCATTTTACACCCTCGAAAACTCGATAATGCTTTCCCGTAATTGACTCGGCTCAATGAATGACCGCGGCATGGGATACTTTCGTCATTGTGGTTAATGACAGGATTAAAACAGTGCTCGACCGATCTCGGCTGCATTTAATTATTACTGCCAATCCCCTCCTTCTTGCCATTTTGCGTTCTCTTTTATCATTGCTTGAATATGTCGGCTAGAATATGTATTCAAAGTATAACTAGTTTATACACCGTTCAGTTTATTCAAATTTCATATTTGTAGATAATGATTAAGTTGTTATAAGTGATTTAAAATAAAAAATAAATAAATAAAACAGGTGAATTTAAAACAAGTGAAGAGTAACAACGATAATGTATTTTATTCAATTTTCTTATTTCATTCGCGCCGCGAAAATAATGGTAGATATTTAACAATGAAAAGAAAAGAATGAAATTAAGATGTAATATCATTTTAACGAACGATACAACGATTCTCTTCTTCCTTTTTAGATTACTTCTAACGATGTAACATTGAAATGGCTGGTATTGTCAAGATTGTTCCGTAAAAAAGAAAAAAATAAATAAAATTACATGGTCTTTTACTTTAATCATTTCTTCTTTTTTTCAAGAATCATAATAACGTGACAATCGCTAAGATTCCATTTATTGTTAGAAGCGTGAAGAGACTGGCCATTTTTGTGTCGAAGTGAACAAAGCAAGCGTGTTTACGCTGTTTTTCTTTCTCTTTTTCCTTGGACTACTTATTCCGAGGAAGAAAGTTTCTTTCAAGTAGTTATAATCGTGCTAGAAGGTAAAGCTTCGTTACCAGGATGTTATACACGCGATCCTTGGAAGGCGAAGTTGGCATTAGAGACGCAACGACATAGAGGCAGTAACTATTACCTTGTCCTTTCTCCACGAGCGCCACTAACACTTTTCCTAGCAGCTCTTGTTGAGTCTCATCGTCGCATTTGTTGCTAGCAGGTAGATTATACATGCATGGAAAGGTGCAGCTGCACCAAGAGAACCTTCCTTTTCACTTTGCTCTTTCTCGCGCTATAGAAAAAGAGAGAGAAAGAGAGGGAGGGAGAGGGAGAGGGAGAGAGAGAGAGAAAGAGGAAGACAGGGAAGGAGAGACAGAGGGTAGAAAAAGAAAGAGAGCTAGCGAGTAATGTATGGAGAAGAGTACGTGGACCGTCCATTGCGCAATTAGTGTAGTCGGTGGTTTTTTTTTATTCTCATTCTCGTTTCCACTTGCAGCGGTGTGCCTGATGTTGAACGTCCAGGACGAATACTAGGATGCTAGAGAGAGTATACTTAGTGCTAGAAAGAGAGGAAGAAAAAGGAATAGGTCGTTCGCACGACCCTACTCGAATGTCCGTCGTAATCTTCTGAGTTCAAAAGGTAACGAAGGAGTACAAAACAAAAAGATCTAGGGCAGTGTGCATTTTTCAAAATGTAAAAGGCTCGCACGCGGAAAATTGTCCCACCACGGCTAGATTGAAGAAAAGGTAGTGGCGAATGTAAAGAAGAAAGGCCAGACAAAAAGAAAGAGAGAAGCATGGTTGTAGAAGAGAGTTTCCGGTTAGTCAAGGTACTTGCATCCGGTCGGCAAGCTGGGCTTTCCTTTCTTTACCTCGCTGAATCGTGACCTCTTAATTTCGGCCAAGTCGCGACATTTTTCTCTTCCAATGCCACCTAGCTCATTCTTCTTTCTTTCTTTCTCGTTAACTTACCACGATCTTTTCCTTATTTCTCTCTGCCTTTCCCTTGTTTCTTTCGTTCGCTCTTTTTATTCTCTCGTTAACGATAAAACGTAAATTCGAGTTTCTCTAGCCAAGATTTAGTTTTATCTTTCGTATCTTCTTCGAAACGAAATTTGATGATAAAATTTCAACGTCGACTATGTTAACTTAATTTCAATTTAATTTCCATATCGATAAAAATAATTAGATGAAAATGGAGAAAATTAAAGGATTTTGGTTATGCTATGAGACATTAATAATTCAACTTCCTTGATTGAAAATTTTTATATATTCTTATTTCTAGATTTAGATTCATATTCGATCAAGTTATTTCTACGTCGCTTATTTTAAACTTACCTTATTCAATAATGAAAGCAAAGTATATAAATTCGATTTAACTTTTGCCATTTCATCGTTTATACCTCCTACTATTTCGATATTCGAAAACTATATGAACGATGAAAATACTTGAGTAAATGCAAAATTAATTAATTCATTGGAAGTGAGAAAAATCCAATTTAATGGATCAGGAAGAGAAAAAGGCAGGGTTGGTACGTATTCTATTAATGAGACTTCTCAACGTTAAATTAATAAGCCTTTTTCTTTTTTTCTAGATCCACGACGACGATGGTAATGCGAACGCGCTGCTGCCTTCGATGGATGCTAAAAACAGGGATAGGAAGTGAATTGTTCCTCCTCCATCTTTTCTTTTTTACTGTTTTGTGGCTAATTAGTTTTACCTCCGGTTCGAAGTGAATTTTCCATCTGCCTCTTTATTCTTTATTCTGTCCCGTCCTCTTTTTCTTTTTCGATTGTGGACGATCCAACAATTCTCTTGATGATGGAATACTAAGGAAAGGAGAGAGGAAACGGAGTTGAGAGAACAGAGATACATATTATGATCGATGGTTTACAAACCTCTCTTTCCTCTACATGTTCTCTCTCTCTTTTTCTCTCTCTCCTTCTTTTGTCTTCCTTCTCTTTATGCGTTTACATGCGCGCGCGCGCGCATGTATCTATTCAACGTAATTAGATACCCGCTGTTTTTTCTTTCTCTCTTTCTCTCTCGCTCTCTCTTTCTCTCTCTCTCTCTCTCTCTCTCTCTCTCTCTCTCTCTCTCTTTTTCCCTACTTCCACTGGCAAAAGGAACCCAAGCTCCGTGTATGACTAGCAGGATTTCCGATTCGAGGTCGTTCCATTATAAATGGAAAATAAATTTCATTGTTAACAACAGGCAGAACCGGTGGCCCGTATAATTTATGCACCGATATGCACGACGCGCGTACACCCGACGAAATCCTATTTATATTTTCGCCGACGCAAAGCTATTTAACGTCGTTGTTCTTCCGTGCTTCCATTATTACGACGGGTTTTTTCATGGAAAAACACCGTTCGAATCTTACGGTTCCTTTGTTGAAGAAGTTGTTGAACAAGTTCAAATACCTACGTTTGTTGTTATTATTATTATTATTATTTTTATTTATCTTTGTATTTATTTTTTTCTTTTTCTTTTTTTTTTTTTTGGAAGGATAGGAATGGACAGCATTGTGATGAAGGATATGATATTCACCGATGAAATCGAATATACAATAAATCGTTTATTAGTACGAAGGTGTGATAGTGTTTCTCGAGGGTTTTACCCCAAGCTGACATTTTTTTTCTTTTTTTTTCTTTCTTTTTTTTTTATCTTCTTCTTTTTTCTTTTATTTCGTAAGTTAAAAGTGAACGTTGTGATATCGGTGAGATGAATGAGTGTGACAGATCTTTTTTTTTGTCATATTCTTTTTAAAGGTGACGTAAGTGATAGATGTTAGAGCTAGTTACCCTGTTCTGCGAGCTGGCGTTTCTCCTTTTTCCATCCGGCGCATCGTATGAGAATTTATTGACTTGAAATTTTTCGACTAGTCGCTTTCATCTACTTTTCCTTATTCTCTTACTTTCTTTCATTCGTTCGTTCGTTCATTCTCACATACACTTCTCTCTCTCTCTCTCTCTCTTTCATCGTTCTTCTTCGATCGATTTCATACTTCTCGTTCGATTTGCACTTGTCTAAACCCTTATCAATTCGCGATATATAATAAATGCATGTGTATGTACTAATGTAGCGTATCGATATATACACGTTTATATGTATATATGTGTATATATATATATATATATATATGTATGCATACATATATCGATTTTGAAAAGGGTGAGAATGCGATGGAAAAGGTGATCGCCCGTGCAAGCTAACTTTCAAAAGTGCTACTTGTTATTCTTTTTTTCGAGGTATTCTAATGTCTATGCATTTTTTTTCCTTTCTTTGTTAAATTATGCGTGTGTGCCTGTCTGTGTATGTGTGTCAACTCGCTATAATCGCTACGTCGGCGCTAAAAATTAGTGAGACCGAAGGAGAGAAGAGCCGAACGACTTATTGGGGCCATTTTTCTATTTTCGCGCGCGTTTAATAAATTAATAACCAGTCTGGCGACTCGCATGCATATATGTCCAAAGTGAAAAAGGAAGCTTCCTCATATTTTTATCTTTCTTTCCTTCCTTCGCCTCATCTCTCTTCTTCCTTTCACCAAATCTATCCTACGACCAACTTCTTCTTCTTCTTCTTCCCGTACGAGTTACGGAAATGAAATATACGAATGAATAGGGTTGGGGTTCAATACGCTTCTCTTCGCATACATATCGATATAGCAACTTTTAATCGCAAGAAAGTCTTTAAGAATCATGCTCTCCGGCTTGTTCTTATTTTCTCGTCGAAAAAATACGACGGAAATTTGATACAAGCCGATGTCGTCTACTAGCAAGCGTGTCGGTACCCTTTGATATTAACATGTATCTTATGTATATATTTACAGGCGTAGATAAAAAAAAGGTCGATTTTCTCTTTTCTTCTTTTTCTTTCTCTCTTTGTTTTTTCTCTCGTTAAAAATGAGTTTTACTAATTAAGGACGCAAAATTATACGAAAGCGTTTGTTGTTGCTCCTCTTCTTGTTTGTCCTCTTATTACTAATTTTTTTTTCTCCTTCAATTTCCCACCTTTTCGTTTACCATTTTTTCATTCGCCTTTTGATCTCTTTCTATTCTTATCTATTCACGCCATGATATTATAATTCACGCACACGCTCTTTGATTGTACGCATTTTGATCATAGGATACTCGTCTTATACGTACATCGCTTACATACACAATCCCTTCTTTTCTCTAACTCTCACGTTTTAAGTACATGTTATCAATACTATCTCTGGTTCACCTATTCTCAACGCTCGGAAATTCTCTACATTTCTTTCTCTCTCTCTTTCTCTTCTCTGTTTGCTTTTTTTCTTTCTTTTCTTTTCTTTTTTTTTTTTTTTATTTTACCAATAATTACAGGTGTGTATTTTAACAAAATATTTTCACCAAACTTTATAAAAGGAAATAAAGAAATAAACTTTGCAAGCATATCTCTAAATTTTATATCAATCATATCGTTGGTAGTAAAAGAATATCATTTCTTTTTTTGATGCAACAAAAAACTTGACGTTTCTAAGTATGACAAAAAGAGGGGAAAGAAAAAAGGAAGACTAGAAAAGTATGAGATAATATCATAAATTTACACTGGCATGACGAAAAAAAAAGGATGGAAGGATTAGGGATCAGAAAAAATCTCGAGGCTAACATGGAGGACATACGAAGAAAGAAAAATAAAGAAGAAGAAAGGGTAAGAAAGAGAGGAGAGAGAGAGAGAGAGAGAAAGAGAGAAGAGAAAGAGAAGTAAAAAGAGAGAGAAAAAGAAAGAGAGAAAAAGGAAAAAGGATTTCCGAGCTTTCCTCTTAGCTAGTGTGTCTTTTCTCCCCTTTTACATATGCCTTCTCCGCAGCCCATGCATATAAAATTATATATACAACAGAGTGATTTTTCTTTGTTGTGAGGTATTCGCACTACTTGCATCTAAAAAGAGAGTGTGTGTACATTATCGGGAAGCGAGCGAGCGAGCAAACGAGAAAGAGAAAGAGAAAGAGAAAGAGAGAGAGAGAGAGAAAGAGAGAAAGAAAGAGAGAGAGAGAGAGAAAGAGAGAAAGAAAGAGAGAGAGAGAGAGAGAGAGAAAGAGAATGAATGCGCGTATGTGTGTATATATACGCCTACATATCTGTGAAAAAAGAGAAGATAGAGAGAGAAAAATAGATAGATAGATAGATAGATAGATAGATAAAAAGAGAGAGAGAGAGAGAGAGAGAGAAAGAAAGAGAGAGAAAGAGAGAGAGAGAGAGAAAAAAAGAAAGAGAGAGAAAGAGAGAGAGAGAGAGAGAGAGAGAGAGAAAGAACATGAAGAGATAGAGGTGCTCATGTATTACGAAGGAAATCGCTTTCTCCGGTTTCTTGTGCAAATATTTCAGCACCGCCTCCGCTTTTTACCAGGGAGAAGTAAATTATCCCCGCACGAGTATTTCTCCCTATTCCTTATCGAGCTTTCTTTTCCATTTCTCTCGTTCTTTCTCTCTCTCTTTCTCTTTCTCTTTCTCTCTCTCTCTCTCTCTCTCTCTCTCTCTCTCTCTTTCTCTTTCTCCCTTTTTTTCTCGTTCTCTTGTACTCGCATCGCTCTTATCACTTATATCAATCGCTATTAAGCGCTGTATAACGCGCGCTCGACTCGTTATAAATAAATTAAAAATTATATATGCGTATTATATATTTTTGTCATATATTTATATTTTATGTATATATTAAATTTACTGATTCGCTTGGTTTTGTCACCTCTCACGCAGCAATTTGCCATTCGATACACGCACTCTTCCATGTGGATTTACGGATCCGCACAAGTCGCGAAAAAGTCTCGATAACGATATGGTACAACTATGCTACACGGTGGGGGAACGAGCGAGCACGTATTTCCCCTCTCTTCCCCTCATTTCCTCTTCTCCGCTTCGCTTAGTCCTACCTTTAATTATTTACAGAATTCGCGCGGAAATATTTTACTTTTATACTCGTATTATAATATGTAGGTATGTATATGACTTGACTTTATATCTGGGTTTATGTGTAGTACCTACGCGCATTACGTGTTATACGCAATCAAACGCGTGCTTCTGTAGTACAACCTATTACGAAAAATTCTTTCTCTTTTTTTTTGTCGTTTAATCAATGTGACGTTCCTTCGTTCTTCTTCGTATGTATTTTATTATCCTGATGTATATATATATATTTTTTTTTTCTCTCCTCTCGTGGATACAGAGCCAAAGATGCGGCATAACGAGAAAAACATGTGCGATCAAATAGAAGCCGGTAAAATGTTCGTTAAAATGAATCCCTTTCACTTTTTTCATTCCTCTTCGTTTCTACGAAACTACGTATCTCGATGAATAATGGATAACGTTACGTCTAACTTATTTTCTCGATAGCTCGGCTTTTGTGGTTTTTTAAAGTAATTGTACATCTCCCATCGAAGAAGACTGCATTAAAAATTCAATAGGTTTGATTGTTGTCGATCGAGAAGCCACATGCTTTGTAAATAGGTAGGTGTATACGATAAAACGAAACTCGAAAGTTTCAACGGTACATCCACATTCGGAAGTTTCTTTGAAATTTTGCATTTAATCGATTACCAAACTCTCATATCGAAAAAAAAAAAAAAAAAAAAGCTTCGGCAAAGTATTTCGAATTTCTCTCTGTATACTGGAAATCTTATATACTATCATATGATTCGAGCAGCGAATAAATCGTAACAAAGTTAAATCGATATTTCGATGGTAACCAGCAGTAGGTATCGTTTGCAAGTGGCAATTAGACGTATCGTTTTAATTCATTTCGTTCATTCAAAGAATCGAATATTTCTACGACCGGGATTGATCAAAATGAAATATAAACGTAAGCGTCTTCATCCAATATTCGTTCCTTTCGTTCTCTGTTTCCTTTCTACGAAGGGAGTTAGAAAAATACGAAGTTAACTTTAATTGCTTCGAGAAATCGTTTTATTCGTCGGAGGTATGTACGGGCAGTGTGTGTATTTCGATATTAAATGATTTTTAATAAATGTTTAGCGTAAGTTCGTACGAAGCATTCTAAAAAGATATTCTATTAACGATCGCTATATATGCGAAATTGTGATATCAAAGGATTTTCTCAAACCGGTATGATTAAAACGCAGAAGAAACCTTCTGCGTCAGCGTTTGTACGAAAACGTGTCGAGTGACACTAACTATAATAATTATGTACGGCCGATCTATGACTCGATCGCGTGGCAGTGGATGGACTAATCTATCTAATTTCTTCCAGGTTAGTTCGTATCGAGTTATGCTTTAAAAATTCGTCAACAAGGGTCTACCATTCCCCTTTTCTTACGCTCAATCGAATCAACATTGGAACATTACTTCTTCTCAAACGACAGTCGCACGTCTCGCACAAAAACGCTTTGGCCTTTCAAACCGATCCTCCTCATTTCATTCTTATTTATGACTTATAAACGAGTTAGAGTAAGGAAATATAGAAGAATAGAAAAGGAAAACGCAATGTTTCTAAACACAGCGTGCTTTGGTACTAGCCTGAGTACTAATTGCAAATAATTTAATATTAAATAGTTACGCGGTAATATACTATACTAAAACGATTACTGTCACTTCCTGTATCAGCGTATCGTGTCTTTTCACTTTTCTAATCGGTCCTTACGAACAAAAACACATGACCACTTATAAAACAAACTACGAGAAACGTAATTGTCATGTAGAAACTCCTAAGTTTCAAGGAACAATAACAAAGAGTCAATGGACTCTCTTAACAAATAAGATAAAACAACATTAACGAAAAAAAATAATTAGATCGATCGTTACGTTTGTTATCGATAAAAAGTAAGCACCAAAACTTCTTCCTTCCTTTCTTTCTTTTCTTTTCTTTTCTCTTTTTCTCTTTCTTTCTTTCTTTCGTGAGTTGAGAAAGAAGCAGGATCCATCGTTATAATCAAGTGAACAGTCTTGTCCATTCGCATATTCATTAAGAAACGATATAATCGGCGGAATGATGAGAATGATGAGAATTTCGATGTTTGTCCTTTCTGTGATTGGTTCTCGAATTGCTGCCACGTGTGCCACTGGTTCCCGTGGTACCAGATGTATGATGACTGTAACCACTGTCACTGCCAAAGCTGCTGTCCGGTTGACCTTGGTATAATCTTCCTGTAGAGACTTGATCGTTATCCCTAGGCGCATAATAAACTGGTTGTGTATACTTGTCTTCGTTGTAAAGTCTGTCTGTCGGTTGAGAGTAAGTGTCCGAGGAATAAGTGTCTCCGCCAACTTGCGTATAAACCGGCGTCGTTTCTTGATTCTGAAGACCATAATAATCGGTAGTATATTGATTGCCGCTACCATCGACACCACCACCGACACCACCACAACTACCAGCACCACCACCACCACCACTACCAACACCACTACTGCCGCCACCGTCACGGCTAGCACTCATGTACTTGTACTTTTCGTTTGACTTCTTTGATCTCTCCTTGTTACTTCTGGTTTGACTGGAGTAACGATGAAGTGGCCCGAGGACAGGCACGCTTTCGTATGGATTTTCTTCGAGTCTGAGAGCTTGAGCTGCTGGCATCGGCGGCACAAAATATGGCAGCCTATGTGCCACCGAAGGGACGGACTGTTGTTGTCGTTGGTTACTGTTCGTTCTGCTCCCTGCTACTCCTGAAAAATAAACTAATCGTTATATGTACGAATACATCTAATTGAATGAATATATTTAAGCTTGATATATCGTACATATAAATCTATATATACATATATATATATATAATATGAATATATATATATACATTTATATATTATTATATTAATAATAGATACATATTTATTTGAAGTATTGAAATATTAAAGAAATTTTTGAAACGACGTTTTTCTAATAAAAACAAAGTTATCACTTTATATAGGTTATAGATTTGTATCGATGTTTAATAAAATAATAATATTTAAAGGTAAAAAATAATAGTAAGTTAACGCCTACATCGTGTATTATATTACATGTTATTAATATTTCAAGAAAAGCTTAGACCGTTTTCGGTCGACCGTATGGATGAATAGTTACCATGGTAACGGAAATCGAACGTACCTGCCACACTAGGATAAAGTTGTAGCAAAGCATCGAGGAGCATCCCCTCGTGGAACTCGCCGACGTCGTGACTTTTGTCTCTCTTGCGTCGATCGAGACTCCTCGGGCTTCTACCCCTTCGCTCCCTTGGCTGTCTGTTTCCGGCAGGACACGTGCCCCATGCGGGACCATTTGACGTGAGCATCCTTGCTTCGGAAGGTTCACCGACCGAGAGTTCATCCTCGGCGAATTCGTCTTCACTGGCAGGTTTCGATGTCGATGCTCGACGATGATGACAATGATGATGATGTAAACGATTTCGTGCATTCAACTCGCTCTCCTCATCCGTCTCCGGGTGGTCCCCTGCATAAACAAGTTAAAGAAAAAAAAAAAAAA
The DNA here is from genome assembly GCF_050613455.1 of Vespa mandarinia. Taxonomy (NCBI): domain Eukaryota; kingdom Metazoa; phylum Arthropoda; class Insecta; order Hymenoptera; family Vespidae; genus Vespa; species Vespa mandarinia. The sequence goes on along the minus strand of NC_140811.1, from coordinate 7,500,168 downwards.
AAAAAAACAAAACAAAGAAGATAAATTAACATCCACTATATTTCTGTTTCTTTCTTTTTTTTCTTTCTTTCTCTATGATCAACCCCTTCCGCCTCCTCAACCCTTCACCTTACTCTATCGATGCATCGACTTATTGGATTAATTCAATTGTTTTATTTCTGACGATAGCAGAGAGAGGGAAGAGAGAGAGAGAGAGAGAGAGAGAGAGAGAGAGAGAGAGAGAGAGAGAGAGAGAGAGAGAGAGGGAAGCAGATAGATAGGTAGATAGACAGAAACGAGAAACACTGTGTTCGATGAAAGCAAACAGCATGCTCGGAGTTTTCGTTATAAATGGATTAATCCTTGGGATTTATTATTTGCCGTTACACTCAGAACTTTCTAGTATCCGCTATATACCTTTTTAGTTCATTTATTCCGTTTACTCGCGCCCTTTACCAACGAGAAGATTGACTTCGTCTTGAACTCTTCTCTCGACTTTTCTATCATATTTGCTTAATTTTAGTACTATCGACAAAATGGCTAGGACGATCGATCGATTCTATTTCCGAATCTTATGTAAGCAAACCTTGACGATCTCGTCACTTTACATTTTTATGATTTGGTTATTTCATTTGAAACTACATGTGTGTGTGTGTGTGTGTGTGTATACAGTGATGAGCAAAAATGTAAATGTACACCACTAGTCTCATGAAAAAAAAAAAAGAAAAGATAATACTGTTAATACTACAATAATACTACTAAAAATCTATTGATCAATAAGGATTAGGTAATTTTAATTACAAGGGGAATCTAATAAATAAAATGTAACAGTTTATATTCATTTATGTTAATAATATCCGGAACATTTCACTGAAATAGAGACTTGAACCATTTTTATAATTTTGCACGTGCTTCCAGAAACGAATGGAATAACAAATAAACGATAGAGAAATGAAATAATTGACAAGTACTGATTAATTATTGTAAGACGTGATTGTATAATTTCTCACTCTACAAATTGTTTTGAAATGGATAAATTAAAATGAATGTATTTTGTAAAGGACAAAAAGAAAATAGTATTATCTGTTTATGCGATAAATGTTTATCAGTTAGCCATATTGTAGAGAAATATGACGTGAGTCGTAGTATAGTTTAAAAAAATAAAAAAAAGTCTATTTTAATGTGTTAAATTCTTCAACAAATGGTAGATCGCAAATTATTTCTGGCAGAAAGACATGTGAAATAGCATGTCATATTCGGTTTAAACGTCATATAAATGTCGAAAATCATTGCTAATGGGATAGGAACAGAGGCTAATGAATGAACCCCGTTTATTGTTTTGTAAAGGGAATTGGTTTAAATATGAAATAAATGAAACGCGAATCAAATATTTATAGAGATAAAACTATAAGATTATAAAAGAAATTTGTTGATACGTACAAAGAATGAATCATAGAATATTCGAAAAGAGTTATTTGGTCCAAAATCAAATTATTAATATAAAATAAATTATGAAATTGAAGATTTATAAGATGAAGAATATATAAAGGCGTTGGTGTTGCTTTACATGCTTTACAAGTATGTTGATCCTTCAGTTAAGATTAAAGATATTATGTGGAAAGAGCACATAATACATTAAACATTTTACAAAACATATAATATTTAAACATCTTATAAAATAATTTATCCTCTGTTGTTAACTCTATTCAACGAAGAAGTAATATTAAAGTAAAAAATTGGCTTGCTAAATCCGGATATGAATCCGATTGAAAATTTGTGGTTGATTGTGAAAAGAAGCTTGGCAAAGTACGATGATAATCCATCTTCATGTATTCATGAGTTGTGGAGAAGAAAAGAACAGGAATGGTTATCAAGAATCAAATCCGAAATAATTAACAATTTAATATCCAGTATGCAATGTAAACTAGAAGCAGAAAAAAAGAAAAGAAAACTAAGAAAAATAGACAAAATATTAATTTAATATCTTAATTTGAGTTTAATAATCGGTACTTGTATCATCGAATCTCCATCGTTTATATATTATCTCATTTGTTCTGACGAAGCGTCCAAAACTTTAAACACAGTTGCAAGTCCTTATTTTTGTAAAATCTTACGAATATTATTAACATAAATAAAAATAAACTTTTACATTTTGTTTATCAGATTTTCCTTGTAAGTACCTATTTCTTATCGGTCAATCGAGCAATTAGTAGTATTATCGTCCTTTTTATAAAGCCAGTGATGTATGTTAACACTTTTGCTCATTACTGTATATGTATAGATATATAATATATATGTATATAAATATATAAATGTATAAAATACATAGTGTGTATGTGTATGTGTGTATATATATATATATATGTATGTATATATTGTTATATCAACGTAGCACACGCGAGAGACCGATATTTCGACATTTATTCGACTGTAGAGCTAAATCGAGAATTCGGACGTTTCGAAGGCAAACAAATTCCAGAGAGCACGGAGAGGTAGGGAGTTACGTGTAGGTGTTTCGAGGGTAGCAGTAAATTTTTGGCTCGAAATTTCGCCGGTAGCGGTACGGCCTCCACTGTTGCGGCCGCCATTGTCGTCTGCAAAGAGGAATGTACAGGTAACGAAACGAATGACGTCCGGTACGTCGTTGTTTCACGACATGTAGGAGAAGGCCTTTTTGCTCGTTCTCGCA
>NC_140811.1:7477500-7495000 GCF_050613455.1 Vespa mandarinia | reverse complement strand
TATAAATAATCATGCTCACCGTTGCTGAGTTCCTCGTAGACAGGATTATAAAGATCCTGAGACGTGTAAGGATCTGGACCAGGACTGCTACAGACGAAGACACCTCTGCCGCTTTCCTTCACGTCCAGCATCTGTCGCAATAACGTAGAACAGTTAAAACGTGAAATTCTCGGAAATTCTCGGAAAAGTCGGACGATCCAGGGAATAGGAAACTTCTACGATCTTTTTATCGCGTCAAGTAAATTCGCATTAAGCATCGTATACGATATCCTACGGGAGCGACGAAATCACGAATCTCGACTCGTGGGACTAGCGGAGGAAAGCATCGTCGCGATATTTGAGTTTTATGTAACGAGAATAACAAAGAGTTTTTTAGTGCCATAAGCGACCGTTTAGAGAGAAAGAGAGAGAGAGAGAGAGAGAGAGAGAGAGAGAGAGAGAGCGAGCAAAACACTGTACACGATGATCGTACACTTTTTAACCAGTTCGCATAACCTGCTGATGCGTTTACACTAGCATACTTCTTTGGCTTTCATTTTTTTTTCTTCTTTTTTTTTCTTTTTCAACATTTTTTTCCCCATATATGTATAATCATTTATAAGATACAACTAGTTTTTTACTCGTTCGTATAATACATTATTCACGAGTACGTAATGTTTTTTCGCGTATACTTCAAAGTTTTATTATCCTTTATCGGTAAGGGATATTTTAATTGTTGTTAATTGTAAATGGGATCGCATAAAATCAATGACGTAGATTCGATTTGATTATAATTCAAAGCATGTAATGGAACAAATGGAACAAGTCAAAGTAAGCAAAGGCATGGAGAAAAGATGATCTAAAGGTAAAGAAAGAAAATAGTGACGCGGAAAGCTCGAGTCACGAGGAGAGTCTTAACGCTTTCCTCGCGTTTCCGGCCAGCGATTAACTCGCTTCTACCACCTAAAGACTCTTGAGATCCTTTGAGCCCTCCACAATCCTCGCTTTTTCTTTTTCTTTTCCTCTTCTCCCTCTCTTTGATTCTATCTACATCTTCGTTTCTCTCCCTCTTTCTCTCTTTACGTACAGTTCCGTTCGCAGAAACGCTGAGTCGTTGCGAAACAGGCAGAAATCTGAGAGAAAGAGAAAGAAAAAGAGAGACAGAGATGGAAAGAGTAAGAGAGAGAGAGAGAGAGAGAGAGAGAGAGAGAGAGAGAGAGAAAGAGAGAGAGAGGGTCGGAAGTTAATCCTTAAATTGACGGAGATCCCTACCGCTGGGAAAATAATAAGGAACAATCTTAATGTGAGCTTTGCCTACCGCTAATTTTATTTTGACGTCGTTTCCTTGTTAAATACAAATTTATAAAATCTAAGCGCTCGTTAAATCTAAGCGCTCCCTTAGTTCCCAACTCGTTGTCCTTTTTCTTTGTTTCAAAATTTTTTTTTCGCTATTTAAATGAATCGAGAAAGAGAGATGTTAATGTAAATTCACATTCAGGAATCTTCCATTGTCTTTGAATTTCTTCACGAGGATATCCCTATCTCTTCCATCTTCTCTCATGCGCACACTTACAAAAAGAAGGAGAAAAAAAGAAAAAAAGAAGAAAAAAAATAGAAGAAAAGAAGAAGAAAAAAAAGAAGAAAAGAAAAATATTCGCGTTAAAAAGTCTAAAGATTCTCTCGGCAAGAATGTCCACAAGATATATCCGAAGTATCGAGCGAATAAGTTTAGCTCGGGAATTTTAAAAACGCTGAGATATTCGTACTTACGTAGCTGTTGTAACTTCGTAAGATACGAGTTGCCTGTTAAGTTCGCTTGTGCGAATCGGAAAATTCTAATGTCTCGGCACTTTCGAGGATTACCGGTATTTCACCACGAGAAACGATCTAGAGATAAAAAGCAACCTATTCGTTCGTTCGTTCGTTCGTTCGTTCGTTCGTTCGTTCGCTCGTTAGTTCGTTCATTCGTTCATTCATTCGTATTCCGCAACGTTTAGTTTCTCTTTTTCCCTTTCTCCTTCCTCTCATTGTAAATTCTCGTCGATAAGTGCATGTTTGATGCAACATTTATTAACTATAATAGAATCTATGTACTTAATTAATGCTACGATATTCCAAATTTTCCTCCATTATGCGAACCGTATAACTGATTTAAACGTAAATATTTGACGACCAATAATCGCGTCGTTGGTCACGTTCAGCCGCGACCAGATTTTCAACCACCCATTTCTATAGAGAACGATAGTACACGAGAATCCTCTGGAAATAAAATTATTTCCAACATTAAATCATGAATATTATCCTCTGTATTATCGCGTAACGTTCTACATCGATTCTACAAAACACTGACCTCGATATCAGCGAGGAAACGGGCCGTGGTAACATCTAATCTAGAGGAGAAGGACACCGGAACTAGGTAGAACGGTGTAAAGGGCCGATATGCAATATAATCGTGGATAGTATTGGAGTAGGTAGGACAGAAAGGGGTGAGAACGATTTAATCCCTGGCAGGGTTATCCCGTTTAACTGTCGTTGAAGCCGCCCCTCTCTCTTTCTCTCTCTCTCTCTCTCTCTCTCTCTCTCTCTCTATCTCTCCCTTCCTCGTGCTCTTCAACCCTTCAACTACTGTCCCTCTAGCTCCGTGTTTCGTCCTCACACATTGATGTGCGTTCACTTGTAGATAGTTTCTGGCCTCCGTAGCCCATTATACCTGTGTGTCCTTGTAACTACGAGGAGAATTTGCCACGGGAGCTGGACGAGGCTATATAGCGTTAACGAGAGTAAATGGCGTGCCGCAATCCCCAATCTATCTCACTACCCCTCCTTTTGGCCTATACTTCTCTTCCTTTCTCCTCCTCCTCTTCCTTCTTCTCTCTCTCTCTCTCTCTCTCTCTCTTATCTTCCTCTCTTGCTCTGCTACGTATTACCCTTCTCACCGAGCATTCTCAATCTTCTAGCCCTAGTCATAGGATTTCTTGCAACAAGAGATGAACGTACCCGCACATTTATACACGTCAAAGTCAAATTTATGAAGTCACATCCGGAGATTCGTCTTCCATTAAAATATTGCATCTCCTTTATTAGATGTTTCACAGCGATCTGTTAAATCTTTTAGTTTGACGTAGGATCAAGGATAATTTTGATCGACTGTTTCCTAAACGTCACAATCGAGAATTGAATTAAACGAACAAATATATCGAAGGTTATAACGAAGGTTATACCTGCGATAAATGAAAGATAAGTGAGAATACGGAGATCTGATTATTTTTAACGATTTCTGATTGAGAATGACTTTGCTTTCCGATAAATAAGTGATGATAAAATACTTGAATGGCCGGAAGCTTTCCTTTTAAAATACATGAACGAGAATATTTTTGCTACTATTGTAGATAACACAAAGCGTAGGTCGAAAGGTCGAAAGACAACCGGATATTAGATGTAAAACGAAAATAAAAGATACGATAAATTACTGTGACAGCGATAAAATTGAAGTTAGATTGAATCGGTTGGTTATTAGTGTACGAAAGAAAGGGTTGTTGATTTACGATAATACGGATATTTCCTCGATAAATGATTTAATTCAAACAGATCCTTAAGTGTTTCCTAATAAAGCAAATTGATTTTCTTTCTATATTTTGTCGATAATCCTTTATTTATCAATTCCTTTCTATTAAGCATATAATAATACATTTTTCTCATTTTTTTTTATCTTTCTCCTTTTAAAAAACCGATAGAAAATACCAAACCTATCGAACACGTGAATCTTGATACTTTATTTTAATTTAATTAATGCAGAAACTTAAATGAAAATATCGCGAACAGAATGGAAACCGCAAAGTGTTAAATAATGTAACATGCCGCGACGAAAGTAACCACATAGGGGTGTTTAGTTTTGAATGACAAACGAGAAAGTGTGTTTCGTGTGCTATACGAAAAGATCTAAACAAAATGATCTTCATATAATACAATTACTCACAGTTAGATCAAATGAAATAGTTTATCACACTACGTCTGTAAATCACGCCAACGTAATTTTATATCTATCTTTTTTATTGATAATTATAAAATCGCGATATTTATTATTATTTTATCTATTAATTTTATTATTTCAAGAATCGATGATTGTATTGTTAGATTGCAATTGTCTCTATACTATTTCTTTAAAATATATCGAAATATCATTTTCTCACATAAATCCCTTTGCAACGATTTCGGAAGACCAAAAGCAATTGGTCCAAGACGATCCATCATACTTGTCGACCCTGAAACTCCAGGGCAAAGCTACTACTGGTAGAAATGTCGACTACCCTTCTCTTTCTCTTAAGGGAAACGAAATAAGCGAGCCATACCTAAATTAAAGTCCCGAGGGCAAAGACTATCTGCCACAAAAGAGGATCGCCCGATTACTCTCATCGTCCCAGTTATAACGTCCGACGGCCTCTTGCTGGTTAGAAAGAGAAAGAGAGAGAGAAAGGGGGAGTATAATTGTCGTTCCATAGCAGCCTCTGATATGGCCTCGAGAGTTACACGCTTTCGAGGGTGCTTTCCTAATAAGAGCGTATCGCGAGTAATACGCGGACGAGCTCGAGCTTACTTCCGTTAAAAAGATAGCTTTATAGCTCCGCTCGTAAATCTACGAGCACTCGAAACACTTTATTTCGCCTCAAGCGATCAGCAAACTACCCGTCCGTCATCTTTCGGACTTATTTTCGACGAACCCTTTTCGTTAGACTTCTGTTTTGTTTTTGCACGCTGATGGAACGATATTTTCTCTCTGTGTATGTGAAAGAGGGAGAGAGAGAAAGAGAGAGAGAGAGAGTGAGAGAGAGAGAGAGAGAGAGAGAGAGAGAAATGTTTTTTTAATTACTTCTTTTTAACTGTTAGGTATTTATTCTTTATATTTTTCTCGGATTGAAAACAAGTTTTGAAGGAAAATAAATTTGAAGGAAAATAAATAAGATTTTGTTAATTATCGTTATCGTTATATTGGTGACCGAAATTAAAAGCTATTAAATATTGTGATGTATAGCGCGTTTATCAGATAAATATTTAATATCTCTATTATATCTTTATAGTAATGTGAGAAAAAAGAATAGACAGAAAGATTCGAGAGACCAATGACTGTTCCGTCTTGATTACATGCGAGTAGAAGTTGAAAATAGGAAGGAAGAAAGAACTAAGAGAGTATCTGTCTACGTTGAATGGATAGAAAGATGATAACTAAAAGGAAAGATACGTAGACGTTGAAAATGGCAGAACGTAATTTCTGGTGTTTTAATCAAAGATAAAGAACGGAAGGATATGAACGAGAAAGCAATGTTGCTCGGACTGTTCGAACAAAAAGCTCGACAGATGATTATTGAAAAAATTCGAAAATAAAAGAGAAATCTTTTTTCTATTAAAAAAATATACAGGAAGGAAAGTTGATTAGATCGTATAATATAAAGGATCCTTAAAGCATTTCTGATCTAACGAGGAAGTATTAAAAAAAACCTTTCGAGAAGATGAACCGATGATCGACGATGGAACAAGTTCAGATTTACGTCTTCAATAAACCCGAGTGGAACGTCTTCTAGTAAAGAAAGAGAAGAAGGAGAAGAAGATGAAGAAGATCTAGTGACATTGTGAGAAGAAATTAAATGTGAGGAAACAAGATAGAGATGGAGCTAAAAGAGATAGATGGATAAATATCTATTTATCATCAGATAGAGATAGAGATAGAGATAGAGATAGATAGATAGATAGATAGATAGATAGATAGATAGATAGATACATAGATAGATAGATAGATAGATAGATAGATAGATAGAGAGAGATATTCACGGTATAGATGTATTCTAGCGGAGAGGCTTGATCCATCGTATCAACAGCAGGAAGCAATATGTCCGTGCGGTAATAGCGTGGAGCACGAAGGCTAATAGCTTGTCCCTAACGCGCCTAACCTGCCTCGCGTTCTCCAAACCTGTCCGCCGTGTATCGTACGTCTGCTGTTCGTTGATGTAGTCTCCTCTCTCACACTTACAAGACGTCACGAACGTAACATAACACATAGACACGTAGATACGTAGAGAAGTACACACACACACATAGACAAAGAGAGAGAGAGAGAGAGAGAGAGAGAGAGAGAGAGAGAGAGAGAAAGGAGGGGTGGGGATAAGGGAGGGAGCAGAAACCTAGACGTTAAGGTCGTAGCTCGAAGGCATCTACACGCGATCCTCCACATGCCTTCCAAAGGCGAAGTGGATGATATCCCGAGATTCCGACGTTTCTCTCTACCAATGCCAGTTGGTGTTCTCTCGCCTGTGTGAGTCCGTTCGCTTCGGTAATATGCTAACCCGAGCGCTACTAACGTAACTGGCTAATTGTTAGTTATTGCACCAATTGCATTAGGTTCTAAGTCCGGCCTTACCCTATACCAGCTAGCTAGCTAGCTATCGTTACATCAACCTCGGTTCGCAGATACCACGGCGATGTTCTCCTTCTCGTAACGACGTGCCATGACACGGATTGACCCTCGTAATATGCCTCGACAACAGGTGGATGTATAGTAGAATCGATGCTTATCCCATAGGAAGTGAAGTTGATGCTTCCTAGAGCTATGATGGATAATTCCAAGGATTTATCGAACAATCGTGAAACTAACCATCTACGATGGCATTCTTATCCGACGGGATTGACTTTCTCCATCGAAGGGAGAACAAATCAATATAAAAGTTACATAACGTTAATGACGACGGTACATCGAGTAATCGATTCCTAACGATTTTAAATGTCCTTCATCTCGAACAATCATTCCTCTATCAACCACATTTGGGAAAACTAATCCGAAGGGAACAATGAGGGTGACTAGGGGAAACCACTTTGAAGCCAAAGTATGGAAGAAAAGTGAATAAAGGAGAAAGAGAGAGAGAGAGAGAGAGAGAGAGAGAGAGAGAGAGAGAGAGATGAGAGGGGCAACTAAGTGCCGTAGAAAATTACTGCGTCTGGAAAGAGATAGAGATAGAAATAGAGATAGAGAGAGAGAGAGAGAGAGAGAGAGAGAGAGAGAAAGAGAGAGATAGAGAGAGATAGAGAGAGAGAGATAGAGAGAGATAGAGAATGAGAAAGAGAGAGAGAGAAAGAGAGAGATAGAGAGAGATAGAGAGAGAGAGATAGAGAGAGATAGAGAATGAGAAAGAGAGAGAGAGAGATAGAGAGAAGGAGAGATAGAGAGGGAAAGAGAATGAGAAAGAGAGGAGAGAGAGAGAGTACGAACCGCCCGCCAGGACCATTTCCGTCGTTCTGATTCTTTTAGCGCGAATTTGACCCTCGTCGAGGACGAAAGAAACGAAGCGCGTCTTCTCGCAATTAAGTTACCGAGCGAAGAGAAAAAGAGGGTGGAGATGGTGAAGCAGGAAGATCGTCGCCGTCGGCGAACGGTGGATATTTGCGCAACTCCATTTGCGAAATTAGAGATCTTTTCGTCCGTGGGATGGCAATCGGCTGGAGAGCAGAGGTGACGCGGCACAATGGTGACGCGTCGATCTCTTCTTTCTTTTTATATGGTTCTGTATCTCTCTCTCTCTTTATCTCTTTCTTTCTCATTCTTTTTCTTTTTTTCGTTATCGATCCTTTTCATTGCTTTCCTTTCCTCAATTCATCTTTTTTTCATATCTATCTAACATACAATACTCTCGTTTTAATAATCTATCTCTATTACTCTCTCGATTTAATACGCTATCATTGAAATTATCTGTGTAATTCCCTTTCTGTTTACTTTTGCTATTATACGAAGAAGCTCCTTTTACCCTTTGATACACTTAATGCTAACACGCCTGTAAGACATTCTAATCTCTAGCTCTTACAACCCTTCGCACTGCGGATTCAAGCATATCACCATGTCTATTCGTACCTATGGCTATAACGATAAGTATCTATCTTATTTCTTCTTTTTACCTCCGATTTTGCCATCAATGGATAAGGAATCCTCTTTTCCTAACATTTAGAGGGAGGATTCACCATAGAACGCGTACACTCCTTCCTTATCTTCTCCAGAAAGAATTTGAACACAGAAGTGGTTATTCCGTGTCCACGTGTGTCGGTAATATCGTATTTCTTTTTTTTGTCTTTTTTGGTTTTGTATTTCTTTTTTTTTTTTAGTTGGGAGATGTTTATCTACGATCGCGGCGGCTACGATGATATTTCATTTTTTACAGATTGTTTATCTTCGAATTCGTATGATCATCATCATGTATCTCGAACGATCTCTGATAAATATAGTCTTTTTGAAAAAACGAATGAATTTCTACGTTTTCGAGGATACGAATATGGTAAAAGGATGGGATTGTGGACCGGGTTTAATAACCACTCCTTGTCAAATTTTTCAGCAAAGTGACTTTATTTTTTCCTTTATCATGTTCTCTCCTTCCTTCTTTCTTTATAGTTTAGTATACACAGAGCTGGTTTTTTTTTTCGTAAATCCGTTGCTATTTGCATCCCTATATTCTTTCGTTGCTTCTCATACTTGTAACTATAGTGCCGTTTAACTTACACATTTGATCGATCTTTCCAATTTTTAATGTGAGCTGAGATCTATCGTTTTTCTTTTTGCGCTATCAGTGCAAGTGTAAGAAGCAGTTGATAAAATAAAAAAGAACGCTCTCTCTCTCTCTCTCTCTCTCGCTCTTTCAATCTTACCATAATTCATTCATTTTTACATATCACGATAATGAGATACAAACACCGAACCGAAATTGTATCGTCCATCTAATTAATTATTCAATGTTATTAATAAATAATAATTATAATAATGACAATGAGAGACGATGATGACGATGTGTGACGATAATTAACAGTAATAATATCGATTAATTCGCAATAAAATAAAAAATAGAATAAAAAAAGAAAAAAGAAAAAGAAAGATTCATATCATTTAAACTTTTCTCAGTTAATCTTATGGACTTAATTGTCCGTCTCTATATATTCCCTTTTTTCTTTATTTTCATTATTCTTCGTTTTACTCTACACATCTGCGTATACTATATACAATTGGCGAGTTGCCTCTCTATCTCTATTTACAGTCACAAAAAGTGTTTCAATTTTCTTTTTCTTTCCTTTTCTTCTTATTTTTTTTACCGTGCCCACACAACCGGCAATAAGGCCACTCTCGCCCACTGCTAAACGAATCTTCGAATTTTTCGATTACATCTTATCTTCGAACTTTCTCTTTCTCTCTCTCTCTCTCTCTCTCTCTCTCTCTCTCTCTCTCTCTCTCTCTCTCTCTCTCTCTGTATATTTTTTTATAATCGTCCATATCGTTTTTAAGTGAGATTGTGCAAGCACGGCACAAGTAACAAAATAAATACTGACTAGTCCGCCTTTAGTATCATTATATCATCAACGATATAAAGAGAAAAGAAAAAAACGTGAAGTATATAGATAATACTCGATAATATTGAAAGATAAAAAAAAAAGTATCGTCCAAAAAGGGATGCTTGAAATTATTTTTCTGATATTATTGGACGATAAAAGAAAGAAGAAAAAGAAAAGGAAAACGATTCTTTAAGGAAAAAAAAAAAAAAAAAAGAATCTTTACGTATCATCGGATCCTTTTTCTTTGCATTCTTATAGAACCTCGTAGAAATTAAGAAAAAAAGAAAAGAAAAAAAAATACGAGAGAATGCAAACCGCAGTTGTCGAGCTTACAATCAAATGTAAAAAATGATAAGAGTTAGGAGTTTTAATCGGAGTTCTTTCGGAAGTTTCCGCTCGCTGAATTCCGAAAGACACTGGAGACTATCTATCTAAGAGCTCAGGATAGAATCCGTTCGTTCTATCTTAAGGGCGACGAGAAAAGTAGGGAAACGCTTCGTTTTGGGCCGAGAGATCGAGAAGAAGAGCGGAAAAAAGTGAAAAAATAGAAAAAGAAAAAAAGAAAAAAAGGAAAATCTCCTTTCGACCCAGGAACGAAAATCCTCGTGTTTTCTCGTGCTATCTCAAGGGATATGTGAATCATCTTTTCGTGTCCACTTGTGACTTCGTGTAGAAAATTATAGTTTCGCGTTAGCGTTCGTGCGTGCGAGTTTACGTACAACATGGTGAGCAACGAACACGCCATGAAGCTCTCTCTTTCTCTCTTTTTATCTCTCCCTCTCTATATAAGGATACTTTTTGCATAGGACGACGTATGTCACGTATCTTGAACATTCAGGTAAATTTCCTCCGGTCTGGTGAGGAGTTGATGTATCTGCTGCATCGTACAGAGCGGACACATCTCCTCCTCGGTGCCGTCGGCAATGATTCGCCTCGCCGTTCCGGGTGCCTTTCTGTTGTACCACGAGTCAAGGATATACGCGTATCCTTCGGAGTCAAGGAGATTCGAGGAGGTCGCTGAAGAAGACGCGGGAAACCTAAGAGCCGTTTTCGAGGATGTCATTGCAATGGGTGGAGGAGGAGGTGGCGGCGGTGATCTTAAGGACTCGAGGTCGGTATCCTTAAAATCGATATACGAGTAACCTTCGGAATCAACGGAGTGTCTTCTAATAGGATGTTCTTGGTCTTCCGAAGGAGAGATCGTTCTTGGATCTGTTCGATAGAAAGTGGGACTACTATTCTTACTGCTGATAGGATTCGTTTGAGCTTTTGATCTATGCGTAGGTGTGATGGGTTGTTGTTTGTTAGGGAGTCGAGGACGAGTAGAAGGATAACAGCTAGAATCATTGTTGTTACTGCTGCTACTGTTGTTGGTGGTTCGATCGTTTTCATCATTAGGATTTGTGATTTTGGGAGAGGATGATCGTGAATGTGAGATTGGGCTAGATGGTAAAGGTTGTTGACTGGTTATCAATGCGTTTTGTGTAGCTAGAAGAAGATGACTGTTCAGCAACAAGTTGTTATTGCTTTGGGTATGACAAATGTTACTGTTATTCGTAAGAGTGGAAATTGTACGCGGCGCGTGTGTCGCGATGGAAAGCGAAACTTCCTGAGATTTGGCGAGTAATGCTCGTGGCGTACGGTAACCACCTAAGACCGCTCTGGAGGGCTTCTCCGTGACGCGAAGTATTGCCCTTGGGTCCCGGTAGTCGAGATAGTCGAGGTGATGGGGCGCAGGCGCGCGCAATGTGGCCTGCGGTTGTCGCTCCCGTAGGTGTTCCCGCTCTCGGGGATTTGTACCTCGTACCTCGATCGTCGGCGCTTGACCGATAGGATGGTGACTCGGCAAGTGATTGTGCAGCTGGGAGTGCGTCATAGCGTCCGGCAAATCCTCGTAGAGAACGGCGGCGCTGGTGTTGCCCGAACCACCGTGAGATTGGCAGTCCGGAAGGACCCGCGTCCGGCCTGCGGCTGCGGCCGCTGCTGCACTTGCTGCGCTCTTGCACGGCAATAGATTTTGGACTTTTCGTTTGTGCCTAAAACAGAACAAGACGATGTTCCTTTAATGATGAATCTTGATACATGAATGTAATAAGCGCGTTTTATATTTAATCATGAATATATGAGAATGATTTTCTAAGAAAGAATAGACAAATTGAAAAATTCCTGATTATATTATTTACCATGGACAGCTCGATTGAAATATTCCTTAATAAATTCCGTTAATCAAAGTTTAGAGTTATTTTTTTTTTTTTAAAGAATAGAATTCATCAAAGACCGTATGGATATATTCTACTTTATTCTCATTTCTCTGTGTTCTCATTATGACAAATCATTTCCATTCCTCACGTTCTCGTTCCTCGTTCGTAGTCATACCAGATTAGTTAGGAGCTCGTTGTAATTGTTTGTACAAGCGGACTTTGGCTAGATGCGTACGGGCAGATGCGCACACTCTCGAGAGTGTTCTTCTTCAATGTAAACTTTAATGAATCGGAGAGGTTGTGGAGGAGGAAGTTGTTGGGATGGCCAGCCTTTGCCTATCAGTACCGTTTCATACGTTCATTGGTTGGTGGTTGGAGTTACTAGCCGTTGACTGTACGTTCGAGAGTACTGAGATGTGTGTACCAAAGTAAGTATACATGTATACATAGGTATAATATATATCTATATGTGTGTGTACATAGTATATATACAAACGTATGTATCCTTCTATGTAACTCAACCGGCATATTCGACATAAAACGCGTCTCCGTTCGTTCCACTATCACCCTTTCTCCTCTTCCTCTTCTCGAGTCGTTACCCTACTACTAGCCCTCCGCCTCTGTTAATCACGGTGAGCACGGTGAAAGCGTTTAAATTCGCCACATCCAACTCGTTGGGGTGCTACCGGCTGTGGTGGTACTGTGCTGGAGACGAAAGGGAAGGGATTCATTTATCCGAAAGGATCTGCGGTATAAATGTTGGGGGAAAGAGGAACGCGAGGGAAGGAGAGAGGTCGAGAGGTCTGCACTACGGAGATAATAACAACGGTAACGTACACTTGCATCTATGCTTCTCTTCTCTCTTTCATTGCTTATCTTTTCTCTTGATTTTTTCCTATTTCAAGGATTTTCTTATCAATCTAGCTACACTATTACATATCTACATTCACAAAGATGTTACGAAAAAGATTCTAAAAACGACAATTTTTTTCTTTCCATATCATATAAAGTTGAATGTTTGGTTATTGATTTTTAGTGAATAGGATTCAAGTACTTTGAACGATTTATTTATTTATTTATTTATTTAATCTACAATTTTAAAAATAATAATGTCAATCGATATTCATCTAAGTGTTTCTTCTATATATATCTAATAATAGGAACGCAGTAGTGGGATCAATTGGAAAATATAGTGAAGATCGTAGAAAAAGAGAAGGATCGATCGATCATTTTCAATGGATTTAAATTAACAATATTGTTCAAGAGAACTACAGAGAATGTTCGTTAATAAGATCAATTTTCAAATAATGTTTGAAGATAGGAAGAAGAGTGATAAGACGATACTTCGTTACATCGTAGATAGAGAAAAGCTTATGTATATCCCGGATATATACTTCCATAACTTTCAAGGAGTAGTAGGAAATTGTAAAGAAGATGAAAGAAGAAGAAAATGTTGGATCCTTGAAACATGCTCCAATTCCTCCATCTTCTCTCTATCATTTGGTATCTCTCCTTCTCTCTCCCTTTTCCTCCACAGACCTTCCCCCATCTCTATCTCTCTCTTTTTCTCGTTCGGATAGAAACGTACAATATATCTATACCAGGATTCTCAAAGTACCACGTAGTTAAGTGGTGTATCTTCCAAGTTTTAATTATCTAGTTAACTCTGTTTGGTTCGATAATATTTGCTTTTATAATTAAACTACTCGGTAAGAGGCTAACAACCGGAACGGTATACCTAACATTTTCGTCAGTAGGTCGAAGGAAAAGAAGGTGAAATCTATGGATTGCGAATCATAAAGCGTGTAGAATGAGTGGGGTAGGATAATTGGGATATATAAAGAAGAAAATCAGCTCGACTGGTTCTGACGTTTGACATAGCCAAGGTTAATCCAGCAAAAAAAGCGAAGCTTTTTCGGATTATTGACTATCAAGAAAGTTGCTTCGCTTCAATCGTCTTTCATTTTTTTTTTTCTATGTAAGGCCCACTGAGACATTAAACCTTCCAGATAACTCTTTTGGTCCACCGTCATGATAATTATAATGTATTGCCATTATTCATATTACTAACTTTACATGAAACCGAAATTCCTACTATAGGACACTTTAAAATGTTTGGAATATACGTAAATTAGTTACAATTTGGAAAGTAATCGATCAATTTATTTTAAATTATTATAGAAACAACAAATTTTCACGTTCCATTAAAGTTTCTTTTTTTCTTTTTTTCTAATTATTCTTTCTTTTTTTTTTTTTTTTGAAAGTTCGACATTAAAGTATTTATAATAAAATGGGTTTCATTTTTAAAGTTTTTAAGCGATCAGTCTGAAATTTTTAGCCTTTTTTTAGATAAACTCCGTGAGCAATTTTATTAGATTAGGTTCAAACAGTTTATTGTTATAGTTTATAAAAGTTTCCATGCATAAACATATTTAGAAAATTTTATGAAATATTTTGTTTCTATGAAAAATTATGGAAAAAGAGAGAGGGAGGGAGGGAGGGAGGGAGGGAGGGAGGGAGGGAGGGAGGGAGGGAGGGAGGGAGGGAGAGAGAGAGAGAGAGAGAGAGAGAGAGAGAGAGAGAGAGAGAGAGAGAGAGAGAGAGAGAGAAAGAAGAAAGCGGCTTAAAACATATTATCGATTATAAATAAACGTGAACCGCTAATTTATTACCATATAACCTATTTGTTTAAAGAAAGAAGAGGACAGATCTTTAAGCTCAAACAGACATAAATTCGTCTAGAAGAAACACATAGAACAAGGATAGTAGGATGTCTTTTTGAATTGTATGGGTCAGCATCCTTTCTGAGTTTCATGTTCGACGACGTAAACCGAAGTCTTTGCATCATATTCACGCCAAGCTGGCTTTGTATAGAAAGAGAGAGAGAGAGAGAGAGAGAGAGAGAGAGAGAGAGAAAGAGAGAGAGAGAGAGAGAGAGAGAGAGAGAAAGAGAGAGATAAACGTGCACAGATTCGTCTTTTCTCTCTCTCCCTCTCTCTCTTTAAAGTTCGATATTTCAGTTTGCCTAATGCCAACTAAATCACCGAAATTAGAAAGATAAGTGAATATATTAATTTATTTTTACCATTAGTTTTAACAATCCTTTAACAATATAAAAAGATCTCTTATTTTTGAACTATTTCAAAATCGTACAATCATCTCCAAGAGAAAATTATAAATTAAAAACCAAAATGACACATAAGCAATTAAATCGTTTTAAATAAATAAATCGTTTCAATTAATTGTTTCATTGATAATCATTATGTAAAAGAGATTTTAATCTGAACAACTTATTTATATTTCAATCTTAAAAGAAATGTGTAAAAATATAAGAAATCTTTCTATAGAAACTTTTAATAGTTTCTTTTGTCCCATAGATAAAATGAACTTTTGAACGAACCTAGAAAACTTTCTCATCTTCGTCGAGAGAAAATAGAAAGGTTCGAGAAGTAAGTTTGCGAGAAAAAGAAAGCGAACGTTCATCGGTTGTAATAGTATGATTCCAACGTGAGAAAGTTAGCACATAAGAGTAAGTTCTCGTAGAACATCTTAAGTATGCTTAGACACGCAGTTTCCTATATATACCTATAACGCCCAACAAAGTCTTCTTAGTAGATTGCCCCAGTCCTTCGAGCATTCAACCTCCCATTTTCCCTTCCTTCTCCATCTAACCTCAACTGTTAACGTTCATTTCATCAACAAACTCATCTCCTTTCTGTCTATAGCTTTTACTCAACCGCGTACAAGCTGCGGTATGTTGTTGTGGCTGCCAAAGCTCCTTTATAGGTTCAGTAGCGACAATCGGATATATGTGCTATACAAAATTAAGCTGAATTTTGATGTTTCAGTCAAACATCGGTAATTCATTGTAGTAACAATTAATTTATATAGATATCTATATAGAAATAAATAACATTTATTAGAGAGGGAGAGAGAAAGAAAGAAAAAGAGAGAGAGAGAGAGAGTATTTAATAGTAAATATGATTTGATCGATGCATTTCCGCGAAATGATTTCAATAAGTTAAGAAATCGAGTATAATATATACGTATTGATATTATTTACAATAAGAAAATTTGAAAGATTTATCGAATATTATTCATAGTTTATTTATTTTTATTTTTTTTTTATTTTTATAATAAATTTAAAAAGTATGTTCATCACTCCTTTCTATAGCTCATATAAAAAGATTGTTGTTTATATTCCAAGTGTAATAAAATAAATTCGAGTTCAAAGAGGGTTGAATAGATTCGCGCAACAGCTTTGACAACTTTTTCTCTCTCTCTTTCTCTTTCTCTTTCTCTTTCTCTCTCTCTTTCTCTCTCTCTCTCTCTCTCTTTCTCTCTCTCTTTCTCTCTCTCTCAGAGTACAGTACATTTGCGTTCAAGTGACCGTGAATGAGTACTGATCGTTTATTCGTACCCAATACAACAAAGAAGTGGTTTTTTAATTTTCTAATCGGAGATATGTTTTTGTATTAAAACCAATGAGAAAATAGTACGTAATCGTTGGAATTATTTGTATCTATTTGTTCGTATCAATACAACAAACAAAACATTAAAAGATTTCTTGTCTCTTGGTTTATCATTGAATTACTCTCAAGAACTAAACAAAATCAAGTTTCGAAGTCTAGTTCTATTTGAATTACCAACTATTACTAAGGTAAGTGAAGATCTACAATAACCGTCTTCCTAGAGAGACCAAAGGTTTCGATAAGGTTTATTGAAGCGAGGTCGAGTCGAATCGAGTCGAGCCGACTAAGGTTGAGGACACGATAGCCATCGATAGATTTCATCTTGGTAACCACCAAATGGAAGCAGACAGGAAAGTTTCAGTTTGCTTTGCTAATATGGTTACTCTCTTAGATCTTTCATATATATATATATATATATATATATATATATATATATATATATATAGAAATATATATATATATATTTTTCTTTTGACTTTCTCCTTCTCTTCTTCAACAGATAATACATCAATGATTTTTCGTTAAGTTATATATACTTTATCATCCTATTCGTCGTCAACCCTCACCCCTTTTTGTCTTCCTTCTCCTTTCTTCACATTTTATCGACAGAACGACAACTCCAACACGTTTCTTTCTTAATGGATTTTATTTAGTCATGATAGACCAATGGAAGGAAGATGACGCGAGTTTTCTCTGTATAACTTTGACTCCTCGGTCCACGGAGAGAGATAGATATTCTCGTTGAAAGAGAGAATACGAACACAAAAGCAACTAAAGGATGAGAAGAGGACTTCGTACTTATCAAGGACGCGCGAGAAGTTACGTCTATGCTCCCAGTAACGGTCTTCCTCTACCTCAGGAAGGAAGTCAGTTGGAGGAGCAAAGTGAATTCATCCTTGCTAAACGCTGAATAGATCATTTAAGTCGAGCTTTTAACTTTAACTAATTAACTGTTCCCTCTTTACTGTTCTTTGGCTTTCTACGTTCATTTCCTTTCTCCTCACTTGCCACCTTCCATTTTGCCTTTCTCTCTCTCTCTCTCTCTCTCTCTCTCTCTCTCTCTCTTCCTTTCTTATTCTTCTGTTTGAAGTCTTCTTACTTTTTCTTTCATTTTTTTTTTTTTTTTGAATTATTGAACGATCTCTATCTGTTTCTGGTATATTGGTATATCGAACTATTTTATCCTACGTATGGATAAGTGATAATTATTATTTTAAACATAGACAAAATATTATCCTTTTTGATTCTTATTTATAGTTGGATATTGAAGGATCAATGTTGAATGGTCATACAGTGACAGTTTGAATAATCTCTATGAACTATACACGTGATACCTTTATTTTTCTTTGTTATTCTTCGAGATTCGACTAATTTCATTTTGTACCTTAGATCTCATTTCCCGAAGCTCTCAGTTCGTTGCTTTTTATTTGAGTCACGCTTTCAGTCAACGTTTCCTTCCGTCTTGCGTATTCGTTGGGTCTTCAGTAAATCTTTTCT
>NC_140811.1:7467500-7472500 GCF_050613455.1 Vespa mandarinia | reverse complement strand
GATATATATATATATATAAAGGTAAGGAAATATATATATATATCTTACTCTTCTGCGAAGAAAAGAGGAAGATTTCTCCCTCCATGTTCGATAAATTGCGGTTCGACGTAAGGAGATCTATTCCTTTCTTTTCATCAGTTCCAAAGATCCATACACTTTTTTGTCTTACTTCTCAAAGAAGACCAGTTTCTCAAAAGTATTGGATATATATAAAAAAAAAAAAAACAACGTTAAACTACAAAGATTAGAATTCGAGGATACACTTACCAAAATTTCTAAATTGATTTTAAATCCTCTTTTCTTTTTTTTCCTTTTCTCTCTTTTGTATGTGTGTTTTTTTACGTAATCATATTAATCAATTAATTAATGAAAAGCGATGTCAAAGGTCATTAATGAGATCAAAAGGGATATTTCTATTGTTAGTTTTGAATATAATTTTTTTAACGAATTGTTAAAATCGTTATCTCTCGATCCAATCACTGTTTCCCCTTTCTTTCCTTCCTTTTTTCTTTTTCTTCTTTTTTCTTCTGAAAGACGAAAAATATAGAAGTTACCGCGTAAACTCGCGGTTAATTAAATCGAGCGATCCTTATCCGCCAAGAGAAATTCGTGGCTCCTTTAACGAGGACATTTCAATCCTCGAAGATGTAGGTCAAGGGTCGGTCGATCTCTCGTGAAACCGAATTCGCATTTCAGGAGCATCACGTCGACACGTTTCAGCCCGAGTTGGCAGACTTTAATCGTATCTGCAGGCACCGCTCAGCAAGCTGTCACTCGTCAAGTTTGAATCTCAAATTCGATTTGGTAGCCTTTCTACTTTAACACCCCCTATACCCTCCCCTCTATCTTTTTTCACTTTTTTTACGAGCTCTTTTCGATTTTTTGTATACCTCTCTCTCTCTCTCTCTTTCTCTCTCTCTCTCTTTCTCTTTCTCGTTTCGTCATCTTTATCGTTGAATATTCAGAAGGCGTTCGTTCGATGGCTGGTTTAGGTGGTGCGATAAGAGAAGGTAGAAGAGGAAGTATAAAATGGGGCTGAGAAGGGTGCACGTAGAAAGAAGCAAGAGAGGTATTAAATTCGAGGAAAGGTAAGGAAATTAGCTCTCGCCAGTTTTAATATCCGCTTTATTTTATTTCGTACGATGACGATCGACCGGACCACCCTCCTCCTGTGAATTCTTACTCCTTCCTTTTTATTTTTCCATTACTTCTTCTTCTTCTTCTTCTTCCACTTTTTTATCCTCCTTTCCTCTCCTCTGCTCTCTCTCTCTCTCTCTCTCTCTCTCTTTCTCTCTCTCTATTTTTTCTATCATTTGTCCGTATACTCTCGGTACAAAGAATTGTCCGGAGGAATCCAGAATCCAGCAACCAATTTCCTACAAAAGGATTATTTTTCACCAAGGGAAATGAGCTCTTCTTTGTATTTTCATACCAATTTTTCTTCTTTTCTTATCGGATCTTTTCTTCAAACTCTTCCCCACCCTCCAACCCCTCATCCTCTACAGATAGCATTTTCATCCATTTCTTCTGGCTATGAAACGTACTTCGATGGTCGTCTTACGATCGACAAATTATGGACGACAAATAAGAATTGGGAAAAATTTAGTAGTTTGTTTTGTTGATGTAATCGTAATAATAAACAATTTTTATCTTTTATTTCAACCTAGAATTTGATATAGGAACACGTTCGAATATAATTCTTTCACAAGGTTTTCTTGTTTTTCTTCTTTTTCTACTTCTTTCTCTTTTCTTTTCTTCCCTTATATTTATTTTCTTTTTTTATTTCCGACACCCACATCCGAATCCACATCTTTTCCGTTCCTTTTCGTTTACCCTTTTGTCCGTTTGCTTCATTAAACGACAAATCTAACGAAACTGGGTCAGGATACCGTGCCTGCCTTCTCATTATTGCTACGTAAGGGAATAATTAAACGAGAAGATCGTTAGGAAACTCCCAAGTGGTGGGGCGTTAACTAGAAACTTCGCATCTTTCGATACGTCGTGGCCCTGTTTCAAGCACGATATCTCTCGTTGAGCCTTGACTTCCAAATTCTCACAAACAAGTTTTAATGTATCGGAGATAGGAAGCGAAACATTAGTTTCTGTAATATCAAGGTAACATTGCTAAGTGATATTAACATGAACGAATAAATATAGAATACAAGATTCTTTAAATATAGAAATACTTAAATGTATGCACATATGTGTGTGTGTGTGTGTGTGTGTGTGTGTGTGTACGCGTATATATTTATATAAAAATGATAATGTTGTGGGCTCCGATTTGCATTAGAAAAGTATCAAATAGTACGGATCCAGCTTTGGTTATCGAAATGATCAAAAATTCAATGCCTTAATATATATATTATGTTTGAATGAAAATAGAAAATAGGTCGTTGAAGTTACGTTTTAAGTAAACCACATGTCTTATTAAAAGATCGAGCAAGAATCAAGGACGCGAGACTTGCACAGATGCAGAGAAAGGAAGGAAGAAAGGAAGAAAGGAAGAGAGAAGAAAGACAGACTGACGAGGAAAGGATGACAAGGATGGAAGATGAAAGAGAGTCATGCACAAGGCGAAAGACGAAGAACAGGGCGTTAACGAGATCCAACCAGTCTGGTTGAGGGGATTCAACTGAGTTTGAACTCGAATTTCCTTCCTATCCCACCTTCGCACACCACGGGTAGTTAGCATAATTCTGTTTATGAAACTCTCTGAGTTCTGGCTCGACTTCTCTCTTTCCCTACGCCCAGCTCTTCCACTTCTAGCAGCATCGACCTTGTCGTACTCTTCCTTCCATTTTGGTCTTACTCTCGTGTTCTGGGCAAACTAAATGTACCGCTTGCGTGCTTTGAATTCGATTTAATCTCGGCGAATAAGAAGAAGAAGGAGAAGAAGAAGAAGAAGAAGACAAAACAAGGTACATCGAAGGTACCATTTCTTTCCTTTACAAAAGTGACAAAGAAAGACAAAAGATAAAGAAAAGGAATAAGATGAAGAGACTTTATCTCTGCGTATAAAGGCACAATAAAAGTTGATATATTTTCTTCTTTGAAACAAAACAAAACAAAACAAGAAAGAAAAGAAAGAAAAAACCAAGAAAAAAAAATAAAAAAGAATCACAAACAGAAAGAAATACAAATAAAAGTGCACCCACTACATAAAACATAATATACGAATGATATTCTTCTCTGATATTATAGATCTATTACTCATTAGAATATTTACTACGGTGAATAATTAAGAGAATCCGGAAGTCAGATGTAAGATCCATTATCTACCATTGAAACTACAATCAGTATTGTACCGATAGGAAGAGCTAAAATACCAGAATTACCGTGCACTATCGACAAGTGGATTCCATTAGTGGAGTCCAGACAAGATCGTTCATCCTCGCCTATCGAACTGGCGCCGAGATTGTCTGGCGATTCCTCGAAAAGCCAAACCTTGCGGAGTGGAAATCAAATCGTGGTGGAATATGCCGATAATTCGTGAAATGCAACTATGGAGATGAAAGACAGATAGAAATGGAGAGGGGGAAGGTTCCTGGATTGTTCGGTTAATGTCCAGGTAACCGAAACGACTTGGTGAATCAGGTGAATCATTTTCTTGCTCTCTATGTATATATATAGTATATATATATATATATATATATATATATATACATATACATACACTCGTCGACTGTCTGATTATAGCGTTCTCTGGAGGATAGTTGGCATACTTGACATAACGTAACGTTGCTCGGTCATTGTACGTACGTGCATATATCTCATACATATGTACGTATATACACGTGTATGTTAGGTACATCTATACGTATAGAAGAGCACTCTCTGTGGTGAACTCTACGTACGTATGCACATACGCACGTACGAACGTACGACCCCCTTATAGCCTTCTCACGTTGAAAGCAGCAGATACGTCCTGTTCATCGACGCTTATCGAGGGTCGTTGGATGGAGAGCGTGCGTGAACACCTAACAGTGATGGCGTACTAGCCGAGAGGAGTACATCGCGTTTCCTCGCTAAGACATATATATATATATATATATACGTAGATAGGTAATACGTATCTATGTGCAGCAAATCGCGGTGAACGGTAACGCGAACATCGCGGGGCAGGAAAGGGGTGGCTCGAGGGCTGGACGGAGAATGATGGTAGGTCGTGCTGGTACGAGAGCAAGGGTCGGTGACAAGGCAAGGGTCGTCTCCGTAGCATTCATAGGACGGATATATGCGCGGAGACAATGACGATGACGTAATTATGGTCGGTTAGGGTAATATCCCAGACTGTCGAGGCTCAACAATAGAACGCAACCAGGATCGAGGAAGAGGAGATGCGTATACTGTGCGTCTATCTCTCTGCGCGTACTCTCTCTCTCTCTCTCTCTCTCTCTCTCTCTCTCTCTCTCTCTATCGCTCTACTGCTATCGGTCTAACCATTCTCTTCATCCTTATTCGTCTTGCGAGCCATCTATATCTTCTTGTAACTATGCCAAAATCATGTCTCTATCTGCCTAAGCTATCGTTCGTACGTTCTGGATAGCTCGTAAGCGGAACATCGTCTATCGGATGCGTATCGGTACGATTACTCTCGACTATGTTCACGTTACTCTCGCCTTCTAGAGAAGCGTCCTCTTGTGTCAGATGTTAGATAGGCTTATATAGAGAGTATGAGATATGGGTGTAAGGTTCACACGTTTTAATCGAATTTCATGGGGTGGGGGGAGGGAGGGAGGGGGCAAGAGGAGGGAACTATAGAACAAGTGTGACCACGGTATACCCGAGCTTTGTGATAACAGTTTAAAGGACGTTGTTGTATCTGATAATACGGGATATATATTTTAAACGGTTTAATTTTAATATAGAATTTATTCCTTTTTATCGATTGTTATCCTTTTTATTCGTTTTTATCGATTGTTTTCTTTCCGAAGAGAACGAACTATTACAAAAGAATTTTTTTCCTCTTTCTTTCTTTCTTTCTTTCTTTCTTCCTTTTT
>NC_140811.1:7405000-7462500 GCF_050613455.1 Vespa mandarinia | reverse complement strand
CCGGTTATGTCATTAGCAAAGATGAAAATATTTTCTAAAGGGTGTGTCCGAGAGATATCTCCGAGAAAATATTGTTTGATTTCGATATGCCACGTGATTATTACTATCCTCCCTTCCAATATATATATATATATATATATATATATATATATATATATATATATATATATCATGATAAAATTATTCACAAATTTAACTACCCATATTAATATTTTTTTTTTTTTTCAAAATTCATTTCGAAATGAAAAATTTCCCGATTGAAAATTTTTATGATAGTTCTTATTATAAGCAAAACGGAAAAGATAATACGTTATTCTCAAGAATAACGGTAACGACGTACAAATGGGTGGACAAAGTATCGTGGAACGTCATCCCTGTTCCGAAGATAATGGTTTACTTAAAACGCGATATTTTATCTACGGAAAAAATTCAATTTGCCGCAGCAAAGTGCCGGATCAGGTTTTAAAATTTCTGATATTGCGCCAAGTTTATGTTTTTCGAAAAAAAGAAAAAAAAGTAGTTAAAGAAAGAGAAAAAGTGAGAGAGAGAGAGAGAGAGAGAAAGAGAGAGAGAGAGAGAGAGAGATAATAATCCTTATAGGACCGTGGCTAAATGAAAAAGTTCAAATTTAAGATAGAGTAAAACTGATTAAAAATTACATGATTAATATTTCACTTGTTTACATTTAAAAATATTTTTTGATCTTAGAAAATAAAAATAATCTCGATTAAATGAGGAAACAAAATATTTAACGAGGAACGAGAAATTCATTTATTAGCATTTTACGAGAAAGAAAGAAGGTGAAAAGGGAGAGAAAGAGAGAAAGAGAGAGGGAGGGAGGGAGAGAGAGAAAGAGAGAAAGGGAGGAAGGAAAAAGAATACATAGTCATCTCGTTAAGGTCTACGGAAGCGATACTTTACATCGAAAGTGCATTAAAGCGTTACGAAACGATTCGTAAAGGAAGGCGAAGCGTGCAACGATCGTGTCGTCTACGAAACGGAATACCGTAATACCATAGACGCGTCTGGGATCGATACTAAACGTAGAACGAATCGACGAGGTCGTTATTTAAAAGACGGGCGAAATCGAAAAAGGGAAGGCGGTTGAAAAGGGGGACGTAAAAGAAAAGTAAGAATTTGCGAGCGACTTGGAGGAGGAAAACTTTTGCATCGCGCACCGAAATCTTCTTTCCTTTTTACTCGTTCTCTCTCCCTCCTCCCCCCTCCTCCTACTTTTCTCTCCTCACTCGTCCATACACCTTCCTCCTCCCTCTCACTTTCTCCTCTTCCTCTTTCACTCTCTGAGAAATACTACTACGAAGTTGCCGACAGACGCACTTGATTTCACCCGACGACGACGAGCTTCCTGCAATCGGTGCCGAACGCGATATTTCCCGTCGAATTAAATTCTACGATTATGTAGGAGGAAGAATCTCGGAAAGAATTTTCGTCGATCCCTTTGACGGTTTACACTCGGGAAATCTTCTTCTATGGTCCCGTTTTCAAAGAGATGGAAGAGATCCTTAATCTTTCGATCTCTGATTTTCCAGCAAATATTTATGCAAGGACTCCCCCACTGCCATAGAGGTAGATCACCCAATCCCTGTCGTGGGTTGTAGTAGTTCGAGAAAAAGAAAAAAAAAAAAAAAAAGATAAAAAAAAGGAAAAAGAAAAAAGAAAGGAAAAAAAATTAAAAAACAAAAGGAAAAAAAAGGAAAAAAAAAGAAAGAAAGAAAGAAAGAAAGAACGGTAAAAAAAAGATCTGAAAATTATTATTTTTATGTCATTGCTTTCGTGAAATTCATAATACCTATCTCTCTCGAGCAGCATAAGAAGATTCCCCGGAAATATTTTCCGATAGAAAAGGTGAGGGTGTATATATATATATAGATATAGTAGAGAGAGAGAGAGAAAGAGAGAAAGAGAGAGAGATAGAGAGAACGCTATGGGTTGGGGCTAATACATCGTATACTGAACGTTCGCTAAAGTAAAATAGAGAAATATCGGTTAGATTAGTCGAAGAGCCATTGCTATGGTAGAAGACAAGGTACAGTTCCGTGCCATCGTGAGTAGACCTTCGGTGAGACGGGGTGAGAGTTAAATAAAGCTTGTGGGATCTCCGACCCTTAACCCCCTCCCCTCCCCTTCTCCCTCACTCTCTCTCACTCTCTCTCTCTCTCTCTCTCTCTCTCTCTCTCTTTCTCTTTCTTTCTTTCTCTCTCATTCTCACAAACTCTCGTCCCACTCACCCCCAATTCTCTTTCCCAGTTTATCTAAAGCGCGAAGCTTCGTCTGGTGTGGAAAACGTTGCTTTAGGGCTTTAAAGCTGCCCATCGTCATACTCCTTTTACCATGTTCGTTCTTTTAACAAATGAAAAAAAAAAAAAACAAAAAAAAAGAAAAAGAGAAAAAGATTGAGCCAACGTAAGGTTAAAGAGAGGAGAAAAAGTAGAGAAAATATTCTAACGCACTTTCCGGAGGAGCTTTGGATTTTCATTATTTTTCTTTTTTTCTTTTTCTTTTTTTTTTTTCTTCTATTTTTATTATCTTTTTACCCTTTCTCTTCTTTTTTTTCTTTTTTATTCTTTTTTTTTTTTTTTTTTTTTATCTTTTTTTCTCATCGACTAAATCTTTGCTTCCACGCGTAAATACGCGTGTTAACTCCTACCGGGGAAAAACGAGAGGACGTTAAAATTACATGTAGATACATACACGGGGCGTATATATCGCACGTAATACAATAGATTTATCCCTTCTTGTTTTACGAGCGCATCGCTACCTACAGCCTGCCGATGAAAATAAAAGGGAATAAGGGAAGAAAAAAGAGATATAAAAAAGGTGTATGTACAGGATAAATGGCAGGAACGTTAGTCGATCGAATATCCATACCGTTCTTTCACTTTTATACCTTTGCACTTGTGAATCCTGCGTTGGCACTCGATAAGCGATACAAAGAAATAGTAGTCGATTGAAAAGCGTCGAAGTTATTGGAAATCGATAGATGACAATGCGGAAACTTTACGAGTACGGTCGTGTTTTTAACGAAAAATGTTATTTCCAAACGAGACGTTTCAGAAAGAGACAGAGACAAATAGAGTCGTCGGAGGGAGAGAGAGAGAGAGAGAGAGAGAGAGAGAGAGAGAGGGAGAGAGAGAGGGAGAGAGAGAGAGAGAGATGAACTCGCATGGTCTGAACGAACATTCGTGATTATCGTTGAGAATGAAACGTAAAGTCGCGCTAATCCGAGGAAATTGAAATCGGAAAAAGAGAATGGAGAGATAGTATTTTATCGCTCCAGAGGATATATTATTCGAAAATAATTTGATAGATCTTATTTCCAAAGACCCGAAGAAAATCTTTTTCTATTTTATCAGAGATAATGACAAAATAAATTGAATAAATGTAATTATTAAATCGTCGAAAATTGGGCTATCGGATTTATTCATTCGTTCGCCGTGAAAGAAATAGAAACCGGAAGGAAATAAAGCGATGACATAGAAGGAAGGAGAAGAAGGGTTAGAGGAAGAAGGATGTGAAAGGACGAGTAAATGGGAGTGAAGATGGAGAGAGATGGAGGACATGGCTCTGATTAGCATGCAAACTACGCACGACGCTTCGTGTTACCTCCGCGTGCCTCGGAAAATTTGTGCGCCATTTGTGTGTCTGTGTAAGAGCCCTCGTATATAAGTCCTATGTATACGTCGTTCGTTTCACACGGGCGTGACAATAACGAGACAGCAACAACGGTTCGCGAACCGACAAGAGAAAATCAGCGAATGAAACGACGAAACCCAAGGTGGTCCCTTTGGAAGGATGAAGTATGCTCGGAAAATATATTCAAAGTGAAGAAAAAGAAAAACAGAAATAGATAGATAGATAAATAGATAGATAGATAAATAGATAGATAGATAGATAGATAGATAGATAGATAGATAGATATATATGTACATAGATAGATAGATGGGAAAGGAAGAATATTTTTTTATTCTATTTTATTGCGATGTAGAAATATCAACCGGTAAAATAAGAGAAAAACAAAAAGAATATTCTATAAAATATAAGAGTCACGTGATTGAAGAGGTACGAGTAAAAAAATATAAGACAGAAAGAAATGACCGCAATGATCGTAAAGGCGAAGAAGAGAGACGCTGGGAGGAGAATGAAGAAAGAAGAGATACCACACAGAAAGAGAGAACGAAAAGAGCGTGGAGATCGCTAACGTTCAAGATACCGCACGGCCGGTGGTTCACCATAATGGCCACCAATTACGATAAACGCGCGAAAACAGGGCCCGCATTGTCGCTTCTCTCTTTCTCTTTCTCTCTTTCTCTCTCTATGGCGGTTAGTAGAGAATCGCTTACCGAGAGTGGAGCGGAACTCAAAGTGCTTGATGCCGATAAAAATATGGCCAAGTAGATGCCTAGCCAGCATTCAATGCTGAGCTCTGTGTGTATCTAACACGCGAACCATCGAAATCGTCTTGGTCTATAGCCGATTCTTTTCTTAACCAGCAAGTTCATCGATCGAACGTCTTTCGATGTTTCCTCACTCTTTTTTCTTTTTCTTTAACATTACTCTTCTCGCATTTTTCCGATCAACATCAATCGTCGAATTCTTGAAAAGAGAAGAAAAAATAGAAAAAAAAGAAGAAGATAATACGTATTATTTTCCAAAAATATTAGTCCCTCTATATCTTATCACTCTTATCACTCTTACATCGATAACATCGTTTAATGGTATTGCTTTGACTTTGTCTCGACAAAAAAAAAAAAGAAAAAAAAATGGTTCTCTTTGATATCTCTTCGTTGACGTTTCCTTTCGGCTCTCTTTTGACTTTCATTCTTCTATGTTATTTGTATACTTTATCTTTGCTTTTTTTTTATTTCCATTTAAATCGAAAGAATTTAAGAACGGCTCGAAGATGTTTCAGAAGTAAACGTTAATGTCCCCTTAGACGTATACGAACTCTCGACTCGGACTGCGTTCGTTCGAATTTACATAATAGCGTGACCGCCTTTTTGGGGGTTCTTGTTAAACACAGAAAGAGAGACGTTGTTTGTCGTTTATAAGTGTTTTACGAGCTGACGTGGAAAGAAACCACCAAGGTTTACGATATTTACTATTTGCGTGGGTCGCCCCTTTATGCTGTCTTTTAACGGAACTTTACACGAATTTCTTCTTTTTTTCTTTTCTTTTTTTTTTTTGTTCAAAATATCTTCCTTTTGTCAAATGAGAATGAAAAATGGATATGATTGTCATATAAATAAATTACTTCGATCTTTCGATCTTTTTAGAAAATACTTTTGAATCGTTTACAAAATTCAAACACATTGATCATTTTGATCGAGATATAATAATAATTTCCTAACATTTGTCTCATAAATTTGTGACAATGATTTCAACATTTCCAATTATATACTACGTCGTCGAAAAAATTTGTCCGAAAAAAAAGAGAATCGTAAATTATAAGTGTCATTGTAATTAAAGTATAATATTTATTATAATAAAATTTCAATTATTTATGAATCAATTAAATATATAAAGTAAAGTTTGGAAAATTTAATAATATACAATATATGATATATTAAAATTTAACTTTGAATTTTTATTTGAAACTTTGATATTTTTTTCTTTTTATTTGAAACTTTCTTATATATACATACATGTGTATGTATCCAAGTGGCAATAAGTACTAAACTTCGCTTTTGTAAAATATCATCATATTAGATCAAATCGTGCTAGAAAGAGTATATGCAAGTGGGTTGAACCTATAAGAGCGGCGTAAATCTTCTGAGTGGGTTATGTGTGAGAATAGATATAGAGTACACGCATACTACTCTTTCCTTTTTCTATCTACCAGACGATCATGTTTTCTCTCTCTCTCCCTCCTTCTACCCCCCCCTCTCTCTCTCTCTCTCTATCTATCTATCTATCTATCTCTTTCTTAGTCTAAAAGACAAGGAATAAGAAGAAGAAGAAGAAGAAGAAAAAGAAAAACCAAGCGATGCTTCAAGAACATCATCTCGTTTGCAGATTATCAGAATAAAGTTGCCGTCTTATCCGCGACAGCACTAAAACGCACTCTTTTCCATCCCTTCTCTCATCTAATAGAACGATTTATATTTCGTTAATTTAACACCCACTAGAATGTCGATGATGCATCTTATTTTTGAACTCATAGTCCTTTAAAAAGGAAAAAAAAAATATCATATCATGAATCATCTTAAAAGAGCTCGATTACGTAAAGATGAAAAGTTTTCTGTATTTTTATTTGAGAATGAAAGAGACAAAAAAGAATGGATGAGAGAAAAAAAAATTGTAACCGAAAGGAAAATTATTTTCTTTTCTTTCCTTTCCTATGATCCATACATAATCCAGCTTTCTCTTTCGCACGTACGATCGAAATTGTTGATCATAGAAAAGTTGAAATATACTTAAGCGTTTATGTTTCTTGTTCGGCACGAATTACGAGAGATCGTCGATCGTTTATGTGTAAATAACGTCCGTTTAACCGACTTCTTGTTTTATCGTTAGAACGATATAAAGTAAGTGTGTTCTTGCGACGAACACATGATCGCGTGACCGTCTCCCTCCACCCATCCCTCCCACTCATATCGTAGTATCGAGTTAAAATGGGTTAAACGAGTTACCATATCGTAGGTGAACGAGGGAAGCGGAGATTAAGATCCAGCTAAACTTAACGGAGACTTTACTAAATTTGACGCAATAGTTTGCTTTAACTTTCTTGAGATCGTAAACCCGATTATTTCATACTACCTAATGAAGATAAATTACTATACCGTTACGGAGTTAATCAGATTGTTTTTGGACAAAAACTAATTCCCTTTCTCTCTCTCTCTCTCTCTCTCTCTCCTCTCTCTCTTTCTCTCTGTGCGTCTTTTATCATACATATATACATAGAACTTACCATTTAACGTCTAGATGTAATATAATGATTTAAGAAAAGGAAAGAATTCGGTTCGAAAGTGGAAGCGTTAAATCTTGAAAGTCATTACCGAACAAGGATGGAGGGTGAATTTTTTTGGATCGAATTCGAGTGCCGATGACGTACGTTCTATCCTCGGCTTTCTACAACAGCCAATCTATCCTTCTATTCCATTTCACTTCCTTCGTCTTCTCTCACCACTACTTTGGGGACACAATGAGACCCTCCTCGTCGATGGTCTCTCGAACACTTGAAATATGGTTACAAGCCGAACGACCTCGAGACCGGGAACACCTTACGATGTCCGACCGGAATGAAACTTAGATTTTATTGCCAAGAGAACCCTGAGCTCCAACGATGACCTCTACCAATTTTATGTACGATCCGATATCCACCACGTACTCCTGTTTTCGAACATACGTCCAATATCATTCCAAGCAACGTTCTCTCCTGTCTCTATGAGATTATGGATCTTTTCTCTTATCCTTATTCTTTTATCCTTCCCATCCTTTCCGTTCTATCGTATCCGGCCTTTTCATTTCGGAAATATTCTTCTTAATGGTAGAATGACCGCTCAATGATTGTTCCAAAATTTCTCTCATGGTACTACGAATATAAAGTGTACTTTGGTTTCTCGAGTATCGAGAGTTGATAGCCAGTAATCCACGCGAGTGTTTCTAGTGCTACTTTAAATATCAAATTTTCTCCTGATTGCCTCTTATCCTCTCTCTCTCTCTCTCTCTCTCTCTCTCTCTCTCTCTCTCTCTCTTTCTCTTTCTCTTTCTCTTTATCTCTCTATCTTTGTCTTTATCTCGATCGATTTAAGTATACATAGTAGAATAATAATTGACCTTAGTATTTACTAATTATTCGAAATGAGCAGCGAAATAATCCCTCAAATCATTGATTAAAAAGGTCAAAGGTTAATTATCGATTAAAATTCCAATGGAATATCATTTACATGAATTAACTTCACCGGGGAAAGGTTACGGTGAAGTTTTATAACGAGATAATACTTTTCCCGTGTACTCGTGGATCCAGTTATCTCGAGTTTAATACGTTTGATTCGGATTTTAGTAGAAGGACTAAAAACTATCAAAATAACTTTTCTTTTGCTAATCGTATTTTTTTTTTTTTTTTTTGGATATCGTAAAGCCCCGATTTACCCGTGTAAAAATGATTTTATAATTAATTTTAATATAAACATTAAGTTGTACTCACTTCCAAAAAACAACAGAGACGATAGCTGCCATCAGAAGAAGGACCACCGCACACGTAATAATCAGGGCAGTGCTTTGTAGCGACGGATTCGTGTGATAAGATGCGTCGATCATCTGAAAAGAAAAAAAGTATTGATTATATATAATTAGTCGTAAGAAACGATCATTGGAATTCATTACATTATTTTATTATATATCAATTTTCTGACAAAGTTCATATGAGTTCATTTAATACTGTTGAACATGGAGTTAATTAAGCTCTTTGTGTAACTAAGTAAAAGAAATAAAATTAAAAGAAAAGAAGTAAAAAAGGAAAAAAGAGAAAAGAAAAGGAAAGAAGAAAAAAAAGAAAAGGAAAGAAAAAAGAAAAAGTAGAAAATAAGAAAAAAGAAAATTAGTAAGAACGAGTAAAAGGGAAAGCAAAAGTAAAGAGAGATGCAAGGACGAAAGCAAAGTAGGAGGACAGGAGAAGGTGGATCTCCGCTTTCCTTAATATTAATTACCGCCTGCTAATTACTTAATTTATTTAAGCTTTCACGTAGTAAGATTTTTACATTACAACTCGGACGTGCGACACAAAGGGAAAGCACCACGATGAAAAAGTTAAATAAAAAGTTTTTTAATTTTTCTCTCTTAAACGTATTCCCGGCGGTCTTTCGTGCTCTGGAATACGGTGTTGATAATTTCCCGCGAAAAAGTCGAAGACCTGAATGTACGTCGTGAATATCATGAAGAAAAACTATTCGTTGACTTTATTACAGAAAACTCAATGATATTAAAAATTAACGATTACCTTTCCGAGTATAAAAATGATTTAATATGATATTTTGTAAATCTTTGATCTCTCTTTTTGATCTCATTGACCCTTTTACGATATATAAATATTTTTCTTTTTTTAATACGTTGACTTTTGACGACTTTTTTTCCTTTTTTCTTTTCTCTTTTTGAACTCGAATATGCGTGAAAGAAAAAAACAAATATCTCATTCGTATTTAAAATTAAAATCTTTAAAAATTATATAAAAAAGAATTATGAAAATCATTAAAAATATAATCAAAAATTTTTGGAAAATCATACTTTTCTACGTACTTACGTTAATTTAATGTTAAATAAAATCTATCCTTTCAACGCTTTTCCCGTCGACATAGACAAAGCGACTGGATTCGATCTCGAGAGAATAATTAGCGATACGCCGGACGTTATATGAAAAAGTAAACGAAGTAAACTTGTATCATAAATTGGTTTCAAATACAAACTCACGTGGAAATGATTAAGGTCGAGCCAGCCATCAACGCATTCAACAAAAAAAAAAAAAAAAAAAAAAAAAAAAAAAAAGAAATAAAAAAAAGGAAAAAGAAAATTA
This sequence comes from Vespa mandarinia, assembly GCF_050613455.1. Classification (NCBI taxonomy): domain Eukaryota; kingdom Metazoa; phylum Arthropoda; class Insecta; order Hymenoptera; family Vespidae; genus Vespa; species Vespa mandarinia. Next base: position 7,452,971 of record NC_140811.1, on the reverse strand, counting down.
GCATCCCTATCTAGAAGCGAGGATCCTTTGTCAGTACGATTGTTAAACGAAATTACGAACTCAATGCTACGCGTTTTCCAGATACTCGTTAAAAGAAATGAAAGAGAAAGGGATAGGGAGAGATAGATAGATAGAGAGAGAGAGAGAGAGAGAGAGAGAGAGAGAGAGAGAGAGAGAGAGAGAGAGAGAGAGAGAGAGAGACAGAAGAGAGAGAGAACAAACGCGTTTGGAAATAGCGATCTCGAGAAGACGGACATCCCAAGCAATTAATACAAACTTCATTGATATAACAAAATAAAACTAAAAGTTTCTATTAAAGGATACGATGAGTAGATCGAAGAAAACGATTTTGACAAATAAATACAATATATATGGATAGATGACGGATATATATATATATATATATATATATATATATATATATATATACATGATATATTCTTTTCGAAAAAAAAGGAAAGAAAGAAAAAAAAAAGAGCAATTAGTCGAGCGATGATACATTTACGTTATATCTTCGTAAATACATACATTCGCCATTTTTCATTTATGTATAACGATTTCGGAAAAGAAAGAAATCAATATCGTAGACAAAAATTCATTTTCCTCGATTAAACTGACATAAGAAAATTATATCGGTCCCTTCTCCCCCATTCTCACCGGACGCGATAACGTATTGGTTTAACTTCCGAGAATTTCCAGGGTTAAAGCGTAACCAATAACATTGAATCTTGGCGGGTATCGTGATAACACGTTTGTTACTTTTGAAGCCTCAATTGAAACTTATTTTCGTCTATCTTCTAACAACAGTATATCATCCTCGATCGTTCGATCAAACGATACTACGAACGATATTACGATAATATATGTGAATCTATTGAAAACGAATACATACGTACATACGTAAAAGTACATTGTATGCAGACCGATCGAACACAAGGAGCTTAGAAAGAACGACGACGGAACGGTGCCCTAGAAGGAAGAACAGCAAGCGAAGTACAGTAACGGTAGTGGTTGGTTGCAAAGCGAGGAGGGTTGATATCAATGGATAGTGCTCTGGGTGGCTCGTGTTACGTGTCGCGCCTACAAAAAGGGAAAGTGATTTTCATCCAATGGGGGAAAGAGAATTTGCAGGAAGGAGAGACTTCCTTCTCGAAGAGTATAATCCACTACTATACCTATGTATACGGCAAGGTAGGTAACCAAGCAAGGAAGTAAGGAACAGCCTCCGTCCTATCCCTCTCTCTCTCCTATTCCTTGTCTCGTCGATTCTTCGAAGCTCATCGATCGATGGTCTTGGTTGGCACTATATACGAGGCAGGCGTTTACCTGCCTCGGGAAAAGGTGATAAAAGCCGAGTGCTCTGCTATTGGAATAACAAGGATAGAACTATCCACGCGCCAGCAACTACGTCCTTTTACTATCACGATAAAGGCATGCTTGTGGAGAGGGAGAAAGAGAGAGAAAGAGAGAGAGGGAGAGAGAGAGAGAGAAAGAGAGAGAGAGAGAAGGAAGCGGAAGAAGATAGGGTGAGAATATGCCGCGAGATAGAATATATTGTGTTACTTGTCGTTTGGCGTCGGCCCAAGAAAAGCAACATTTATCAAGGAGGAGTTCACACGCACACTACGCACTTCTTCGCGAATGACTTTCTTTTTCCTCTTTTTCCTTCTTCAAGGAAAACTCTCTGTCTCTCTCTCTTCATCTCTTTTCCTTCTATTCTCCTCGTCTCACTTCGATGAAAACAGCACATTTCCCTTTTTCCCTTTTTCCCTTCCTCCTCTCTCTCTCTCTTTCTCACTGTCTATCTAACTGTCTGTATGTCTGTCTGTATGTCTCTGTCTCTCTCGCTTTCCCCTCTTTCTCTTTTCGTCTCATTTTCTCTTTGGACCCTAGCGAAAGCTCATCGCTCATCATTACGGAGATATTAATGGCGTCGGCTAATGGATTCAGCCGAGAGACTACCGCCCAGTAAGAGAATCTCTTCCTTTCTATTATATGCCTATACCTCCCACTCTTCTTCTCATTCTCCCTATCTTTCTCTTTCTCCTCCTCTTTCTTCTCCTCTACTTTTTTCTCCTCCTCTTCTTTCTCTTGCTTACCATGTTTTTTCTTCCACTCACGGAGAAATTTGGAAAATAAAGCTACTCAGAAATGATATATCGCCTTTAGCGTTGGTTTCTAAGCAAAGCTAGAAAGATATATATATATATATGTATATATATATATGTACATATATGGAAAGAGAGAGAGAGAGAAAGAGAGAGAAAAGTCGAAATAGCGTAGAAAAGGAGGTTTCTTCATTCGGAATATCGTTCTCGTAGAGGGGTGCGAACGAAAAAAAGTAGAATGGAACGATGCCAGGAAGGAAAAAAATATTTATCTTTCGATTTTATATGAGTGAATTGTACATAAGAATTTCGATGAGTCTGCTACGATGAGTTTGCCATGAAACAAACCTATCTGAAAAGAATTCGAAGGGAATATGATGGAGTAAAAAAAAAAAAAAAAAAGAAAAAAAAAAGAAAAAAAATTATCGGGAATAGAACAAAAAATCATTTCGAGAAAAATTAACAGCGATACGACGAAATCGACTAGGAATAATGGAAGTTCCCGTTGTATTTTCTTTAGTATTATTCTATGCAACGGAAATATATATATACTCGAGTTTGCGTTTAACTCCCGCGAGATATCCGTGCATTTACCTAATGCAACACGGAACGACGGGAATGAGAATGAAAGCTGATGTTACCGTAACGAACTGTTAGATAAAGGATACGTAAATATCTTTTCTTATTTAAACGTTTGAACGTATTTATTTGAACAAGTATATTGAATTTATGAAAATATCTCTAACAACAATATTTTCCTTCTTGTTTTTCAAGTGAAATGCATTTGAATACATATCAATATTGTTATAAAAATATTTTTTAATAGTTTTCAATTAACAAATTTCTTTCGTAATTTAGGTATAAAAAGGGAGGGGGGGGGGGAAAGAAGGAACGTGAGAATAGTAAACAGATCTCAGTACTGCTTTCACTTATCTTTTATAAATTCTTAAGTAATTCATTTCTATTCCTTGTACATTATCATTTGCAAGAGAGAAAAAATGGAAGAAAAGGACCGTGAATCATTTAAAGAAATCATAGAGTTAAATCAATGGTGATATTTCCTGAAAATGAAGGAAGCTCTATCGTATGCGTCCTGGTGTATTCTCATAGCTGAAGATCGCCGAAAATCCACTGTAAAAGCTATAGAGAATGAAACCTGAAATGATGTTATTGTTTTGATGACGATGATTATAGTGGAAAAAAGAAAGGAAAACAAAAAATTGCACTCCGCTTACGTTTGTGTATTCTTCCAATCTTTATGTATCGAAGTTCTCTTTATCTGATCTCATTTTATCTTAAAAATTAACAATAAAAAAAAGAATTGATAAAGATTTTAATTCTTTTATTATTTTTAAATTTGCAATTGAATATTTCTACAAAAAAAAAAAAAAAAAAATATTAGAATACTTTCGAAAATTCTATTAAATCATTTTTACATCTTTTACAACAATATTTATACACAAAAAATGTTCTTAGATTCTGCGTTATTAATAATCGTTAACGCAATTTAAATTGTTATTATAAAATAATAAATTTATATAAAACGAACAATTCAAACAATTGGATTGGCCGATAAGCAATATTGAAATTTTTATTAATTTATATTTAAATAATTTATATTAAATAAAACACTAATATTTCCTATTAAAAAAAAATGTTTAATATCATATATCTAAGTAAATAATATATATATGTAGTATTTTTTTTCTTTTTTTTTTTATTGAAATGTTTAATAATTCAATAAAAAATATAACATTAATACACACAATATTATAGAGACTAATTTGTTTATTTAGATATAAAACTCTTTTCAGTATTTTATATCTGAATAAATAATAAGTATTTTTTATTCAGCTAATATTTTTTATGTCGAAAATTTCGACATTATTTATTGCTCAAACCGATAAATTGATTTTCAAATTTTCTCGTAAATAGGAACGTTCGAAATAATTATCCATTAAGAAAAACAATTGTTAACTGTCTCTTCTTTTTTTTCTGCTCCGTTTTATCATTATTTTCTCTGCATTCGAAGAATGAGCAAAGAGAGCAAAAGAGTGAAGTGAGAGAGAAACGACTGAGTGAGAGAGAGAGAGAGAGAGAGAGAGAGAGAGAGAGAGAGAGAGAGAGAGCGTGTTAGGATTGATTACTGAAACCAATGAACTTCCTTTAATAACTTGTGGAAAGAATGAAAAAAGAAAAGTAAAAACAAAAAAAAATGGAAGATAAAAAAGTTTAGATCTGATTATTTTTTAATAATCCTTTTAATAATAATTACTACATCTAGGTCTTGGCTTCGTTCGATACTCGGCCACGATCTCCGCTCGAATATCATCGGCTTTAAGAATTGGAGGATCGGAGGAAGTGAGTAGTTTATTCTCTCTCTCTCTCTCTCTCTCTCTCTCTCTCTCTCTCTCTCTATCTATCTATCTATCTATCTATTTATCTATCTATCTATCTCTCTCTCTTCTACTGCGCGAGCGCGCTTAAGTCTACGTGAAAAGCTCACTAAGGGGACGGACATCGATACGCCGACTGGTTTGAAAGGTGGATGGAAGCAGAGCAGAGCAGTGGCAACCGGTAACCAGATATCCGATCCAATTAATGGGATCCTCTTGGAAAACTCTGCCAGCTTTGCTTCGTTCAACGTATGCAATAACGATCCGTAAACCGTTCGAACGAACGAACGAACGAGGAAACGGGAATCAAGTATTTCTTAAGAATTAAGATGTTGAAATCATTGACTGGAAACTGTATCACTTTGCTAGTAAATCAAAAAATCATACATATATATATGTAGTTTACTTTTTTCTTCAGACTCGAATCAGACTCTTGAATATAAAAACATTGACTATTTCTTTCTGATATACATTTTTTTTTTTCAATTATAACATTACACATTAGGAGAATTGTTATGTATATTTACTAACAGTAAAGTATTTTATATTTTTATTTTTCAATATATTAATCTTAAAATGTGTTTATCATTATAGCAGAGTTAGAAAAAAATGTTATTTCAATTTTATATTTAAATAGTTAGATAGAATTTTGTGTTTGATTATAGAGATTTTATTAATCTCTCAAGATGGATTCGAGCAGGTTATCTATTTGTTTTAAGCGAAATAAGATGAGATTAATTTTTGAAACGCTTGAAAATGACAAACGATATTTATTTATAACTCGATATAAGTTCAAGGAAAGTCAATTTGAACGAAGAAACGATCTGATTGGGATGATCAAATGATCGGTCGATGAACGATCGGTTCTAAAAGTTTTGAGTGGCAATAAAGAGTCAGAAAAAAGTTTCATGTTGATCTCCTCGCGAAGAAGGTCATTTCGTCTTGCGATATTACCGAATTCGAATTGATCTAGACTCGTTCGTTCATCGGGTTCCCAATTGAAAGAAAAAAAGAGAAAGAAATAGAGATAAAAATAGAGAGAGGCAGACAGGAAGACAGACATATATATATATAGATAGATAAATAGATAGATAGATAGATAGATAGATAGATAGATAGATAGATAGATAGATAGATAGAGAGAGAGAGAGAGAGAGAGAAAATATTGAAAAAACTCGAAATATAATATGCAAGAGAAGAAAGATAGTAAGAGGGTAATAATATTTTCATCGATTACTTCGTTTTCGCATAAAATGATCGAGAAAATGGATTTCATAATTCACATAGATCAATAACTATTTTTTATGTGTCACCAACTAGAGGTTTTTAACTTCTTGTCCCGATATATTAACTACGACGATAACGATTCCTTTATTTCATTCCTCTTTTATTTCCTATTTATTTTTCTCCTCTATATCGTTAACTACGGCATATGACATATCGCTAAGAGATTGAGAGAGAGAGAGAGAGAGAGAGAGAGAGAAAATTTGCGTAAATTTTTATGGTATAATAAAAATCATATCGTAAAGGATCTCGAATGAGTTTAACAAAAAATAAGAGGAGGAAAAAAAATGAAAAAGGAAAACAAAAACAAAACAAAAAAAAAGAAACAAAAAAAGGAAAAAGAAAGAAACGAAATCCGAGAAAACATTATCGGTTAATATAATGACATCAAAATTAATTGAAAATAAAAATATATACAAATGTGAAGTATTTCGATAAAATGCAAGCGAACGTCGTTCGTACGATGTCACCAACGATCGATACGAGTTCGAGGATTCTCTTAATAGTGCACATGGATGGGCTAACGATACTATCGAGACGGTTTGTTTATGTATTGGGAACGAACTCAAGGTCTTCTACTTGACTCTCTGTACTTATTCAATCGACGATGAGTGACAAAACGAGAAAGAAAAACTTGAGAATGAATTAGTTCATAGCGTAACAAAATGACTAAAGTTAAATTAACCCATCTAATTCAAACAATAACTATAGTCGATATTGAATTAAGATTAAGATATAATTCGTAAATTATAAGAGCATAACTATATTAATTACAAATCGATCGATAATATTTTTGTTTTATTGTTTGTTTTTTCGTTTAAACCTTATAAATTCATTTATAATTATACAAACATATCTATTTATGAGTCATACTTTTATAATTTCATATATTTATGAAAAGCATAAACAACGAAATGGCGAATGGCATAAACGATCTTTTAAATTCATTAATAATAAAGACGAGGAATATGCTTTCATATCACTTGCATTTGTATTTGTAGGTACATAAATGGATGTTAACAATATCAAAATGGCAGATCGTTGTAATCGTTTGTTTCCCTGTTACCTTCTTACCGTACGCGTAATTTCGTTTCATCACCAACCAACTTTCGTGTTCCTCTCGGACGCTTTGTTTACTTTCCTCTCATGCACGCGCCGGCTTTCACTGTCATCTTGATTCGAGAACGCTTCGATTAATTAGCATGGCGTTATTAATGAAGCTCGAGTGAACAACAAAGAGAAGGACGTATAGAAACAGAAAGAGAGAGAGAGAGAGAGAGAGAGAGAGAGAGAGAGAGAGAGAAAGAGAGAGAGAGATTTTTGTTTCGTTTTTTAAATCGATATCTTGTGGTATGATCTTTTCAATATCTAATCGTCTTTTCGTACTTCGTGAATACATTATATTATATAAAAAGTTATGTTGTATTATATAAACTCTTTCTCTCTTTTTTCTGTCTCTCTCTCTCTCTCTCTCTCTCTCCTCTATTTCTCTTTTTCTCTTTAATATTTTCTTTTACTCCCTGCGTCTTTTGTTATTTTCATGGAATCGATATCTCGATATCTAAATTTTGAACACGTTATATTATATTATTCAAGCGTATATAATCTCTTTATATAGGCGAACGAGTACCTAATATATAACCGCAACTCTCCAGCCGAGAAAACTTTTCTTTATCCTTTCGTCTACACCTTCTCTCTCTCTTGTCGGTTCCTCTTCCATTCTCTCCTCTATGGTTCTACGTGAAGATCCTTGTGTAAAATAAAGCGATTTGAGTTTCCTGGATGGCCACGAGAGCGTGACCGCGATTTTCAAACTTTTCCACGACAAATTAATCGTCCCCGAGTAAAGTTAATAACACGTGATAGCGCTACCCCCGTTCGCTTCTCACGTTGACGGCCATATTATCGGCTGTGTAGATGAGTTCAACGTAAATGCGTTCAATGAACGCGTATATGCCTGAGAATTATTTATGCGATGATATGATAGATGAGAGTTTCGTAAGAGCCGGTTAATCTGGGTCGTTATGCTTGCCAACGTTGGAAGGTTCAAGCTTAGGATCGATGAGAGAGAGAGAGAGAGAGAGAGAGAGAGAGAGAGAGAGAGAGAGAGAAAGAGAGAGAAAGATTAAAGCTACCTATTTTTATCTTTTTATTTCTTTTTCTTTTAAATTTAATTTAAGTCGAGATAAACGACAATTTTAATCAAAAGATCGAAATGTTTCGTATCATTACTTTCTCAGTTTTGTGAGAACAATTTTTTGAAAAAGTTTATTTACTTAATTTATACAATATATATTTATAAATATATACACATATTATATATATATATATATATATATATATATGTTATATTAAGTAGAAATAAATATGATAAATTTAATTACAATAAAATGGTACTTATTTGTGAATTGAACGAATATAAAAAAAAAAAAAAAGTATATCGAAATTCATTGGATGACACTTAGACACTCGTTGACGATATATAAAAGATATAAAAGAAGATGGGCATAAGTTGGCATAAATTATTTTACCAATTGTTATAACAATGGTGAGAATGGTGAGAAAGAGGGTATAGAGAGAGAGAGAGACAGAGAGAGACGCATACGCGAAGGGAACACTGGCATGGGTCACGCACGCATTGAAAATCGTTTCGTTGATTTAACAATTCTCTCGCGTTGTCCACCCTTTCGGTTTCCGTTGGAACGGATAGGCCACCCTGCTATGGGACGCGGCGGGTATTCTAATTACGCGTTTGTTCGAAAATTTACGCGCGCGCGTTACGTCGTAACGAGGGCGAGTGTTTACGTGAATATGTTCGGGCAACGAATCGTTAAGAGAAATCAACGTTATTTCCCTCGTCTCTAAGTCATTTTGAATTTTCATCGTTGCATTCTACAACGCGGCTTTATATTTTGCCATCGGAATGAATTTTAATAAGGCTTTTCTAAATTTATCAAGACGAAGAGTTTGTTTTTTTTATTATTTTTTTTTTTTTATTTTTTATCGGATCAACATCGTGTATGTAAAAAAATTCGTTTCTTTTCGTTACATTCAAAAAATTTTTTTTTCTTTTATATATATATATATATATATATATATATATATATATATATATATATATATAGTAATCATTTTATTTACGTTAATTGTACTGATACATACACACACACACTTAATTATATGTTATATATACATATATATATATATATATATATATATGTATAAAGTTAAATTAAAAAATGTGATAGGATTTGAATTTGTTTTTACACGAATTTGCCGAGCTTATCGTAACGCAACAATCGTATGGTTTGAAATGGACACGTTCGAGCATGGCAATTTGCACTTCGCATAATACTATGCAAAATTTTACAAGCTTCCTCTTACTCTATCATTCATCGCAATCTATATACATATTTTGATCTTTAGATCATTCGAATTTTACATATAATTCGAATATTATTTGCAATTCGATGAGAACCCGTAACATGTTGGATATATATATTATCCTATTTTTTGAATAGTTCAACACATTGGATTTATCTATGGTGCATTACCTTCAATAATATTTACGTGGAAAGTCGAATGACTTTCAGAAAAAAAAGGAAAAAGGAAAAAGAAAAAAGAAAAAAAAAAGAAACAAAGAAAAAAAAAAATACAAAAAGATCGAAAGGAAAAAAAAAAGAAAAAAGAAAAGGAGAAAAGACAAATTAAGTAACTATCGATGAACAAAAAGACCAGACATCTATTTCACAACGAGTCATCGTTACGAGCTCTATCCTTCCTCTTTTCGAACGATACACTCTCTACGCGTGTATCCTTTGTACCTTTCATACCCTTTCCTCTTTGTCCCTTCGTGTCCTTTTGAAATCCGACTCTTTATGTCCGTGCAAGGGTTCGTATGGCGCCCTGCAATTCGCATCTGTACCACGTGTTTCCCCAATGAATGGCCTTCGAACGAAGGCAAAGTGGCGTGCCGCGTACAAACGAACGAAGAAAACGTCGATTTAATACAATCACGTACGATTCTTTGACCATTATCGTGAACAATGTAATAATGCGATAATGAATGACAAATGACAACAAATCGCAAAAATTGCAGAATTAGAGAGAAAATACATTTTCTTTTTTTTTTATTTATTTATTTATTTTTGTTTTTTTCTTTTTGCTTTTTTTCAATGAATAATATAGAGTTCAGTTTTTTTTCCCCCTCTATAAAAACAGACATTTATTGCATAGAAATAGAGATTTCTCTTTCATGTGTAGATGTATCGTATCTAATTTGAAAAAGTTATATACGATCAAAGGAGAAGTTGTTTTATTCGTTTTTAGTGTATGTACGTGAATGTATTTGTAACGCATGTTGATGTGAGTTAAGAGAACGAAGGCATTAGAAACAACGATTACGGAGTATACGGAGCGAAAATTTTTACGGCACGAGTCGTTTAACCGCGAGAATGAACGATCATTACTTTCGACTTTTGCAGCGTTTCAAAGAATCTCTATACCTAGAAAGCTTAACGAGTTCTCAAGGAAATTCTAAATATATGTTCTCGGTGGATAACGTTACCTGAGATTTTTTATGAGAATATACATTTCCCATATTTAAATTTTCTTCCCTTGATGATCGTTACACTTCAATGGTATTGCTTTTTTCCTCTCTCTCTCTCTAACTTAATTAACAGAAATGTTGATATTATCGATATTTATGTTCCTTCGTTATAACCGTTATGATAGTCTTCAAAAGTTCGAACGATAAAAATAATCATAAAAACAAAACAAAACAAAAAAAAATTATATATATATATATATATATATAAATTGTCATTTCCTTAATTTGCCTTCGAATACAATGGAGATGATATTTTCTTTACACGTCAGGCAATTAAAACAACGTGCGCCATCGTTAAAAAAGAAAAAGAAAGAAAATAAACAAAAGAAAAAAAAAAAAGAAAAGAAAAAAAAACAGAATAAAAAGAAATATAAAAGAAGAAAGAACCCCTTAGTACGTTCCGCGTCTTGTCTAGTAGAGCGTTATAAATTTAGAAAAATGATGTTTGAAAAACAGGAAAGAATATCCGTAGCGAAGTGGCGTTTAAAGTGGTCTCGAGGCTGACTCTTATCTTTCTCATCTCTGGCCAATAAAGAAAGGCTGTACATACTCGACGTAATGCATGTGAGTACGACGACGAACGAGGGACGTTTATATTGAAAGACATAAACGAAGTAGAAAAATTAAGTTATGAATATGAATCTGACCCTTGTGCGTGATATGATTACTCGTGTAGATAATAAATAATAATACATAGTTAACTGTAAATAATTTTTTTCTTTCTTTTCTTTTTTTTTTTTTTTTTTTTTTTTTTTTTTTTTTTTTTTTTTTCTTTTAAATTATCATCATTATCATCATCATTATCCGCGACAATATTTACATAGATTCTCGCAACGATATTATATTTTAATAAGACAAATTATAATTTAACGATTATCGTGAATTCTCCGATGTGCCGGTAAAAAAGTTCGATCAATAAATTCAAGGAAAAAGACTAGGCCTAGTTTTATCCCTCTTATCCTTCTGACAATCGGACATCGGACATCGTGCGTGGATCAGCATAAAAGAGAAAGATTTTCTGACGCACGTAATTCGATCCTCCTCCTTGTTGAATGTTCGATATTATCGATAAAATATATAGGTCTCGATATGTAAGCACGTAGGGATCTTTGAACGAACATTGTCGTGGATGACAATACCAACCGAAGGATTTCGAGTAACTTATTTATTATGGATAATTTTGGAATTGGTTTTGCTAGAGTAAGGCATTCTTCTAATCGTCCTCTTGTCCCTTTTCCTTATTCTATGGATTAGGGAAGAAGATGTGAGGAAAAGTTTCCAAAAAAAAAGAGAAGAAAAAAAAAAAGAAAAAAGAAAAGAGAATCGAAAAAGAAACCCCGAACGGATAAGGTTTTCCTAGTCGTAAGAAACCCTTTTTATCGTATAGCTAAAAGAAAATAAGAAAGGAAAGAGTTCGAAGACCTCCGAAATCTTCTTGTTTATTTTCCTCACACCCAAAAAGAACACTGTTCTTGTTTTCGGCGTTTTTCTTTTCCGTTTCCGATAATGACAGTAAGTGTTATCTATTACCTCGCTTTCATTATCCTTCGTTCTTTCCTCCTCTTTTAACACATTTTCATTCTCCTCTAACCCAATATCTACACGTTTCTTGTATCTAATTTCAACGATTGAAAGAAATCGTTTCGTTTCATTTACTTCATAAATTTTATTAAAGAAAGTTAAACTTAAGTGAATGGTTTCCTAATTGGCAAATATAAAAACATACATAGCTCGTAACCTAAACATTATTTATTAGATTTCAATTTGAATATTATTTCATAAATACGTACATATGTAAATATTTAATATGATCTTCGTTCGCATACATTGTATTAATCATTTAAAAAACAAAAAAGCCATATAATATAAAATCATTTAACAACATTATATTTATACACATAACAATTAATTATTTTCTTTCGTTTATAAACGAAAAAATTATATCTATGTAAATGTATTCTTGTAATCTTTTCAATATTACTTTGAAATGAACATATAAGAAAGACAGATGTATCTTTGTACTTTTTTCTTTCCCTTTCTTTTTCTTTTTCTTTTCGTTGCCTCTCATTCCCTTCATTCCTTTCTCATCTGTTTTCTCGCGACGGTATCTTCGGTCTCTAAGCGAAAGGGAGAGTTTCGGTAAATCCGAGTTTTGTTGTCGGTCGAGAGAAAATCAGAATCGGTGATCGTCCAATTGCATGAAAACCAATTCGATAAGTTCGATCGTGCGTAATAAAGTTTGAGAGAAGGAAAGAAAAGAGAATGTACTTTAAGAGGGGTTTTTTTTTCCCTCCCTGAAAAATACCTAAGCTTTTATTCTTTCGCGAGGACTGTCGCAACGTTTCGCATAAAAGATCGGCATTGATGCTGAAGTTTGGTCCACCCTTGGCGTACTCTTTTTCTCCCCTCAACTCTCTTCCAACTCTCTCTCTTTCTCTCTCTTTTTCTTTCTTTTTTTCTCTATCTATCTCTTTTCTACCGACCACAGGGAAGAAAACTATTAAGTTGAGAATAGATCTCTACGTGTACATACAAAAGCAAGAAACTACGACGACGTTTGCTTTGTGGTAAATCAAAGGAGCTCATCGTATTTTTTCTCTTCTATCCTTCAACGAATTCGAATACGGTTGAATCCATTATGTTATCCATAGAAATTCGTGTTGTTTATGTATTTGGTCGTGCGACGAAAATTTGCAGTCTCTTTCGGAGAAATCTGTCCATGTTGTAAACTCTATTAGGATTTAAATCACTATTCTATTATTGGCCATTACTCGTGCGTAATCGCATTATATACAGGTGTGTCCTTATCTTTTATTTCCTTTTTAAATATTACGATTTAATGATTGCTACGAAGTTAAAGAAACACACTAAAATACGAAGATATTTTATCGCAAAAATAATTATTGATATATCCGTCGAATGCTTTCAACGACATTAAATATATATATATATACATATCGATGAGCGTGTTCGTCCTTGAAATAATATAAACGAGGAAAGAAATCAAAGAGCAATACGCGAGTATGATGTACATGTAAAACACGAATACCCATTTTCAAACTTTCCAATCCATTTTCATTCGACACAAAAGGCATTTATGCGTCCTTGTTTTCGCTGCACGATACACGACTATACTATGATATCTATTACTCGTATATATACATAGATGTATATGTATATACGATCCGAAGAGAATCCGACTGCGAGATATCGAAGCTCGTAATTTTCGTCCCTTCCACTTTGAAGGGATTTACCTGAACGAGAGAGGGTTGCATCAGGGACTAGAGTGGGTATCGTATCGCACGATACTTCGACACGAAAGGGGGTGGTTTTCGACAAACGTATACAGTCGATGACGACTACGTAGATGTCTGGTGGATATAGAGAAAAGAATATATAGCGAGACGGTAAGAGTGGGCGGGGGGAGATTGGGGAGGGGAGAGGTTGGGGAGGGGGAGGTTGGGGGAGAAAGCGAGGAAAAGTAGGAGAGGAAAAGGGAAGAGTGTTTAACGACTCGGAGAGCAACATTCCGGACGTGTTTTAATATCGCCTGTCATTTCGTCCACGCGACGCGCGAGCTCCCTTCAAGCCGATGGTTATATACACTCCCTAAAAAAGCCTCCCCTTGTGTCTAGCTATCTCTTTTCAACGGCCTCCTCTCCTCATCCCCCTCTTTTCCTTCTCTCTCTCTCTCATTCTCTCGCTCAACGATACACCATCGGCAATAACTGTAGCAGCCACAACGGCCGAAATCCAGAGAAAGAAAGATTGATATAGAAAGGACGATGCGCTTCAACCCTTCTCTTCTTCCACGTCACCAACCCCTCTTCGTCGTTCTCGCCACCCTGCCCTCGAATTGTTTTTGATATTCGAAACGGAACGAATCTCGTCGCGCCTCGCCGAACATTTCGTTGCTCCGCGAAACGAGCGTAAACGCATTTCGTGTTTTCCCTTTCATGAATCCCGATTCTTTTTCTCTCTCTTCCTTCCTTCTACTCACTACTTCTCCATCATTTATCCGTCACTATCTCTGTCTTTCTATCTCTCTCTTTCTCTGTCTCTCTCTCTCTCTCTCTCTCTCTCTCTCCCCTTCTCTCACTCTCTTCCTAGTTCGTCTTTTGCTTATCAATTTTTATCCATGCAGAATAAACACGCATGAATGCTCGTTTATTCGTCGGTAGTTATTTATTTTTCTTTTTTCTTTCTTTTTTCTCTTTTTTATAAATATAAATTTTATATTTATTTACAACATCGATTTGCGTACCGAATACTTTTTCTCGTATCGTCTACTCTCGTTTACATTTTATGTCCGATATTTTCACCCTTCTATTATTTGCTCAATTCGATAGTATTAATCGTCTGTGAACGTATTACACATCTCCAGTGATTTTTGCGAAAAGAATTCGATTTCATTCTATTTTCCAACCGTTACTTTTTTTTTCTTTTCTTCATTTCTTCCCTTTTTTCTTTCTTTCTTTTTCTTTTCTTTTTGTTTTGTTATTTGTTTTTTCTTTTCTTTGGTATTATTTCTCTCGTTTTCCTCTCTTGCTGTCGGACTTTAATCGGCGGAAATTCAAAGCTCGTCGCACGTTCTCCTACTAGAACGTACGGTATTTGTTCTTTCTCCTTTTCTCACTCTTCTTCCTTTTCTTTTTTTTTTTCTCTCTTTTTTTTTCACTTTACAGCACGAGGGAGAAAGTGGATTACCAAATGAAAAAAATTCTCTTTCTTGTAATTCGAGGGAAACCTTATGGTAATTTCATTCGAAAACGTAGGTGAATTGAATTAATTTGTAAAATTGATTCTGAGATTCTGTAATTACGAATGTTGAGATTACGCACATACATACATAAATATTACGGATAAACGAGAGTCAAAAGTGTCTTTGTTTACGTTTGAAACTTCAAAGAGTATTGATGATAATAAATCGTTTTTGACCGCAAAACTGAAATGAGATTATCTTTATCGAATGATTAAAAAAATAAAATAAATAAAAAAATAAAAAAAATAAAAAATAAAAAAAGAAAGAAAGAAAAACAAAAGGGTTCATATCGTCATCAAAGAATTAATTCGAAAAAAATTTTATGAAAAAAATGTTATTCTTTATTTGTACGATAAGCGTTACGCCAATGGCACAACGTTGACTCAACCTCGTAACGTATTTTGAACTTATTTACAAAATAACGTGAAAAATTAAAGGTCTGCTGAATGAACAAAAAGAAAAGAAGAAATAAAAAATAGAAAACATATTGCCGGTCTTGAATAAAAATAAAAAAAATATTATAAAAACAAGCGAAGGAGATACGGGTAGGCTTTTTGACCGTTGATGCATATCTTTTAATAAAATTTTCATTTCTTTAACGTTAAATAATCTCTTTGGGTCTTAAAATATTATCAACTTTGCGTACGAATTTCACGGACGAATTGATTCTTTGAAAACAACGTATAACGTCAAATATATTGGGAATTTGTCAAATACATGATTCGTAATGATTTCACCAAATGTAAACTTCATCGGAGTGCTTGTATCGAGTTTCAGTTGATATCAGCAGTAATATGCTACTTATATACACAAACACAGATCTACGCACGCGTATATACATATATATATTTATTGGAGAAAAAGTTCCTAAATAATATTAAAAACCAATTACTCTTTTTCGAAACTTGTTTGGCAAATATTCTATTTTATTTATTTTTTTTTATTTTTTTATGTTTTTGTTTATTCAGATTTTAAATCTACAAGTCTAATAGAAAATTTAATAAGTCTCGAAAAAGAAAAATTGATTTCTAAAAATTAATAACTCTTCGCGCAGCTACAGAATTTTGGCATGTTCTGTACGTATAAAATGTAAGATCGACAAATTATAAAAAAAAAAAAAAAAAAAAAAAAAAAAAAAGAAGCCTAACATATGCATTAATAATAAATTAAATTAATCCTAGGAAAATATACAAGGAAAGTGATTTCAAAAGGATGTTTCATGATAAGAATTTCTGATACATATCAGGTCAGTCCAAAAGTTCGTGCGCATTTTTAAATGGTATACATGCTACTAATGCGCACGAACTTTTGGACTGACTTGATATAACTTTGATTCGTTAGATCTGAAGGAGCAACGATTCTCCACGATAGATCACGAAAACTTTACTTCACTTTTTTCCTTTTATCTTATTCTTCACCTACGAATCTTCATAGAAAACGAAGAAAGACAAATGAATCTCGTATCCATGTGAGGTTACCGTCGGCGTTATTCTCTACGAGAAAAGTAAACTGAATCTAGAGCCGAGAGAGAGAAAGAGAGAGAGAGAGAGAGAGAGAGAGAGAGAGAGAGAGAAAGAGAAAGAGAGAAAGAGAGAGAGAGAGAGAGAGAGAGAGAGAGAGAGAGAAAGAGAAAGAGAGAAAGAGAGAGAGAGAGAGAGAGAGAGAGAGAGAGAGAGAGAGAGAGAGAGAGACAGTAGCACATAAGATCGCAGAAAGACGACACAAAGAGAATTACGTGTGCGTGCAACGAACATTGGAGCCGTTAACATTGTTCACGAGGGATTAAAGCTAAAACCGCGAGATCCCCTTTTCTACCAAGGATGACACCACACTGCGGGTTTTTCTCTTTTTCTCTTTGTCTATTTCCATTTCATTTTCTTCTTCTCCGATGTAAGTACCATCTTAGTGTGAAGCACATGTTCCTTTGCTTCTTCTTCTAGCTGATTGTCAAGTAGAGTATTGACAAGAATAAATTTCTTTTTCATCTCTCTCTTACTTCCTCCCTCCCTCCTCCCTAACCCACCCCCCTCTCTTTCTCTATTTATCTATCTATCTATCTATCTATTTCCTCTCGTTTTTGTTCTTTTAGCTTTTAGTCGTTTCCAAGTGGATAAATTTTAGCACGGAGAGCAAAGGCCGGACAGAGATTGACGTTACGAGGATGAATCAGCGAGGACGAAATTTAAATAATGGTCAACACCCCTCTCTTGCACTTTACCAAGCATAGAGAGGGGTTGGGAACTTTTCTCTATAGCTGATTCGTGAATCATCTTATGAAAAATCGTACGCTACGTTTCGTCTTTAACTTTTTTCTTCCTTTCTTTTTCCGGTTTTTCTATTATAAACAGAAAAAGAGTAAGAGAGAAAGAGAGAGAGAGAGAGAGAGAGAGAGAGAGAATGAGTAGCTTAGTGATCCCAACGATGACGAAAAGAACATTGAGAAATGGTCGCAGGATACGATTCGAGAAGGATCCTTTTCGATGTGGAAATCCGAGTCGATCGATGGATGTTGGGGTTAACCGAGCGACGGCCGAGTTACCGTCGATTAATTTAAATGCGATCTGTTCTCGACGTGTTGGATAATTACCGCGGCGAAACAGGACATTAACATGCGTCCAAACGGTATTATGTCCTATCCCTTTTGAGAGGTATTCTGATACGGATGAACCGCGTCTCTCAAATGTCGTCTAGCAAATTTGCGATTTAGCGCTTTACGAAGGTGCTTTCTTTTCTTCTTCATCTTCTTTTTTATTTTTATCAACATCATCATCATCGTGTCATCATCATCATCATCATCATTTTATTCTTTTTTCTCTAATTACATTTCCCACCTCCCTTCGTAATCCTAACGCATATATTCAATTTTTAATATAATACGTACTGATATCTACTTAATTCGATAAAAAATGTTCATATATATATTTTTCTTTTCTAAATAAATAAAATTATTTTTTGGTAAAAAAATCTATACTATTCTTTTCTTGTTATGTTTTATTTATGATTTATTATCAAATATTATATATAAGTTGACGGAAAAAATTACAAGTTCGAAGCAAGGTATGAGAAAATAAAAAAAAGAAAATAAAAAAAATAAAAAAAAGAAATATACAAAAACGAGAAAAAATTTCGCATAATTCGATATGAACGAAACTTCTTATTTTTTATCGTTTCATATGGTAAACATTATTTCGACGATTTTATTTTTTTATCATTTTGTCTTTTGTTCTTATCAAATAAGGAATAACAAAGTATAGAAAATGATGGTGGATACGAACGAAGGTAGTGAAATTGTAAAGGTAGTACGAGAACTTCCTTTTCCAAGGGCAAAAGAATCGTTTGGTGTTCGCGATGATGTTCGATTGGAGCCGCCAAAGGGATCGTTATAGAAGGTATGAGAATCGAGTGAACTTTTCCGTTCCGACATTTCCACCTTTAATCGGACCGAATGAAACGAGGGAACATTATCGTTCGAAAGAAGAAAACCTTCCGAGAATGAATCGAAAGAGAGATCTCTTTTTATTTTCTTCTCTTTCTTTTGCCCGCCTCCAACCGTGCCACCCCCGCTCTTGTTTGTTAGTCCCTAAGATGCTCGCGAGCTACACAGTTATACATAGACGTGTGGGCGTACGTCGACCATAAAGAATTCGAAATGGGTGGAAGCTACAAGATCCTGTGTGACTTGATCTTCGAACGAGGGCTTCTCGAATTTCTGTGAAAACGACGTTACTCCTTCAGCTTTTTCCTTTCTTTCTTCTTTTCTATCTCGCACTCACTATCTCTCAAAAAACTATTGTCGAAAGAATCTGATAAAATACTTAAAAACGATAGTAACGATAGTAATGATTTTCTGAAAGAGATCCCAATATATTTGTGGTAGTGGTGTGTGTGTGTGTGTGTGAGTGTGAGTGCACGCGTTATCAAAAGAGAGAAAATCGATTTAAAGAGATTCGAGGATTGAGAGTATAAAATAAGATGAGGTGAGAAGTAAGAAAAGAAAAAAAAAAATTCTAGAGAGGGTAAGTATTTCGTGAGAATTAGAAGAGAAAAAAGAGAAAGAGAGAGAAATAAAACTAAAAATAAAGAAAAAATAAGGAAGGGTGCAATCGAACGGAGTAGAACGTTAATAAAGCGATCGATTGACAAAAAGGAGGGGGGGAACGAAGAGAGGGAGGGAGGGAGGGAGGGAAAAAGGAAGTGTGAAGAACAGGATGGACTTTGCGTGAAGGTTCCCTTTTCATGAAAATAGACACGCGGACTTGCCGCTGCTGCGTCTTTCAGCACGAATCCTCTTTACCGACCGTGTGATATTCGAGAGTCCGCCAAAGGGATCATTAGGGGTGGAAAGAAGAAGGATGGAGGTAGGGAGGGAGAGGGAGTAAGAAGAGGAATGTGATCCGCCTTCTCGGATATATATTCTCCCTTTAATCTAGAACCCTGGCGACTTCGAGAAGGTTTGAGGGTCGTCTTTGCTTCGTAGAAGATGAAAAGTGGTATCGTCGCTTACGAAGGTGTACGCACCATCACCATCATCATTACCATCAACATCGTCATCACAATAAAATAGCCTTTTCTTTTCTTTCGTTTCTGTCATTCTTTATGATATTTTTTATGAGTTTTATGCTAAATCCAATCCCGAAAGACCGTTGTTCGATTAATCATTCGTAGAATGAATTATTATATCCTTGTATATATATATATATTTTTTTTTGTTATTTAATTACAAAGTAATACTCTCATTTTAGTTTTATCTTTCTATCAGAGGACAATAGAGTTATTGTATTATATGAAATACGTTGAATTAAAAAATTTTAAATTGAATTGAAAAATGACAAAATTTTTTTGAGAATCGTTTGAAGGGGGAAGATTGGTTCGTTTGAACTCTATTGTTTTATCTTTTTTTATTTTTTTTTTATTTTTTTGATTTCACAATTTGAAATCAAGCAATTTTATTGTGAGGTAATTACGAGGCGGTTAATCGGCATTTTCGCCCTTTCGATCACCGAACGAATGATCCATCGTATTGGGTAATGGAAGTGTAAAAGGAGAACCGAGCCACCATAAAACGGACTGGACTCTAATCTCTGACGGAACTTAAACAGTGTCTCGACTAGTTGGTCGTAGTAACGTTCGATATAAAGGAAAGAGAAGAGATAGGAGAAATAGGGATAGTAGAGGAGAACGAAAGAGAGTTCGTACGTAGCTGGCACGGTCTTCTTAATTGGAGCGAGAAAATCTCGTTGACCCTATCCTGGAAGAGCGAACGAAGGAAAGTTGCTGGCTTCGTGTTTGGAGAGTAATAGTAGTAGTAGTGATGGTAGTGGTGGGGTGCTGGTGGTGGTAGTGCTTGTGAGAAGCTGGTGGTGGTAGTGTCAATGATGGCACTTGGTCGAACGTGCCTCATCGCGATTAAGCTCACCGTCAAGAATTGACGGCACAATAAAGAAGAGGTAAAAGTCGACGTTGGAAGAAGAAAGACGACGGTCACGTTCTCATCCAGTCAATTTTCGTTCGACCCCAGTTTGGATCTCGCAAGAGAAATTACCGTTCTCCACGAAAATCCATCAAACTAGAAAAAGACAAAAGTCAAAGGAAAGTCTGACAGTAAAGGGGGAAGGAAGTCTAACTACGTTTCGTCCATTTATTAGAAAGGATAATCATCACGACAACGACGATGACGATGATGATCATGAAAGAAGAAGAAGAAAAAGAGAAAGAGAGAGAGAGAGAGAGAGAGAGAGAGAGAGAGAGAGAGAGAGAGAGAAATAAAGAATATACGTAGGAAACATGTCTCGCGAAAAGTTATATTTCTCTCATAAAATCCATCAAACTGAATGAAGGAAGAAATTGGGTGGTTAAGTCGACCCCCTTCTCCCATCCCAGAAAGAGGAAAGTTAAAGCAACTAAACTCCTTTTATCGAGTTATCCACGAATCGGTTGATACCATCGGGAGTGGAAAAGAGACCGTGAAAGCGGCATCTCAGTACTACCGAAACCACGAAGGGAGACGAGATCTGGTTTAAGGATGGGGCTTCCTTAAAAGGGATGGGAAGAAGAAAGATAGAAGAGGAAGAAGAGCAAGCCAACACGATTCGGTGAAGCTCGCCTACTAATCGCTCTGGCCGGGTCGGTAAACCCTTTCCACCAGCCTCGATTCGTCCCTCACGTTTTCTCCTTCACCGATCTCGATCATCCTTTCTTCCTTCCTTCCTTCCTTCCTTCCTTCCTTCCTTCCTTCTTCGTCTTCCACCTCTTTGGATTCCCACGAGGCAATGGTGCCGGTGGCGGCACGTCGACCGAGAATGGATGACGGCGGTCGGGCCCTAGTTCGGTCTCACCCAACACGCGGCTAAGTTTTCAAGTAGTCGCGTCTACGGAGTTAGAAGTGGCATTAATTTCTAGCCAAGGTGGATAGACGTCTTTGCGAGATGACTTCGTTGGGTGGGTTGGAGAGTTGAGAGGTACGGGTAGAGTGAGGAGGAGGTAGTGGGTAGGGGAGGGGGGAAAGAAATGGCGAGGGAAAACGAGGCGATTAATTTTTTTCTCCCCCTTCCTCTCCCTTCTAACCCCCTTTGAGAAATACTTGTATGATGTCGAGTTAATTAATAACGAGCTTGACTCCCATTAATGAATATGACAAAATTGATCGATTATTTTGTACGTAGGAAACAACGTAAGCATCTTTCTTTTTCTTCCGTGATTAAAAAGTTTCCCCGTTAAGATATACATTGAAGTTATTTATTATATCATTATCTGTGAAAGACATATCCTGTGTATTGATCGGCGGTGATCGAATGACAGAATTAATTCGTTGGTATGGCCTCATTATTATAGTTTTGATTGGATAATCAATGCATTCGAGACAATCAAAATGGATCTTTCGGTAACACGATGAGCTTTCTTGTCGTCTTCCTCTATTCATCCTTGAAACGACGTAGACGCGAGAACGTTACATTATTCACGGACTACCAACCAGTTCCTCTACGTTGTCGACGTCACTGGAATCTGTCGACGGAACGTTGAGTGCCGTGAGATTAGGATTTAAGCTTCGTCGTTCGACACACCTGTGCTGCACAGCTGTCGAAGAGACTCCATCTGTATCCGATACTCTACTGAGTAACATCCTGAGTAACGTTTTATAATCGACCTAATGAAGCATACACTGAGTGTTCTTTTTTTTTTTCGTAACATAGTTGCGCGTATCACATGATCATGATCAAATGTAAAAAATGTTAATAAATAATATCGATTTTGAATATACGATAATAATAATAATAAAAAAAAAATGAAAGGATACCTTTTGTATAATAATAAAATAGAAAAATCGAACGAATAAATGCATTTCTCAATATGCAATTCATTTCTTTCTTTTTTTTATTCTTTTTCAATCAATAATTATGTTTTTCAATCGATCATAGATCATCATGCTATCTCATGCAACTTCTCGTACGAAATTTCTATTAACAAAATTTCAACGTAGAATACTTCAAAATATTTCATCTTTGTCTCTTTATCCATCAACCCTTAGAATTAGACATTAAGCATTAGAATGGCCAGCAAGGGAACGAGGGAGGATAAAGAGAAAGGGAATCGTCTATAACAAAATGACTTTAGCTCTAGTGTTTATCGATTGGAAAATGAAGAATATTCGCATGATATTGATTTTATTATTGTCTCCTTGTTTTATAGATCATTCTTGTAAATATCGTCATGACCCTCTTTTCTTGGCCAATCGAAATGCTCTCGTATCTTTTCTGACACGGTTCTTATATGCGTCATATAAAATCCTCGTAAGATTTACGAGATGCTTTTTTTCAATTCTTCGTCTAAAAGAAATAAAAGAGAACTTCCCAAAGAGATAATAAATTCTATTTCCCCTCATTATATTTATTAGAATTTGATATTAAAATTTGTATCGTTCAGCAATAAAAAAAAAAGAAAAAAAAAATAAATATATCTCATGTCCGTAATAGAGATCTTTCA
Source organism: Vespa mandarinia (assembly GCF_050613455.1). Classification (NCBI taxonomy): domain Eukaryota; kingdom Metazoa; phylum Arthropoda; class Insecta; order Hymenoptera; family Vespidae; genus Vespa; species Vespa mandarinia. The sequence goes on along the minus strand of NC_140811.1, from coordinate 7,429,832 downwards.
TCTGATTTAATTATTTATAAATATAAAATGTATGAAAAGTCCACGTTTGTAAATACATTAAAATGATCAAGAAATATTAACAAATGTTAATAAATCACGTGTCATTTTTTTTTGTTTTTGTTTTTTTCTTATTTTATTTTTATTTTTATTTTTTGTTGTCAAATTGTATTTGATTATAAAAGGAAGAGAAAGAGGTAGGATATTGATGCTCTCTGGTATTATTATTCTCTAAGGATTAAAAGTATTACATATTTGCAGGTTTATCACGATCAAGTAAAGCTTTGGAAACGAAGTAATGTACATTTTTGAAAAGCTAACGATACCATTTTGTTCCTCTCTACGATCAGAGAGCGTTAACAATGTAAATCAATAGGTCGTAAACGCGAGGGATCGTTTACCTCGACGTGAAAGAGAACAACGACTGGCGTAGCTTGTTAACTTTTCGATCGGTTTACCTCGAAAATTCTACAATATATAGAACTAACTAAGGTTTTTTCGCGATTAACAATATATACAAATACGCCTGATAAATAGAAATAATAGTAAGCTGATTAAATGATCTAAAAAAGAAGAATGAAAAATATAAAAAATACTCCGTAAATCAATTTCAATTGAATACAATTTTTGTAACCAAAACAATTTATTTAAAAAAAAAAAAAAAAAAAAAAAAAATGACGGAAAAGATTATTTCTCTTAAAAATTATTTCAACCTGTATTGCAAAAAAAATTTATAAAGTTCACCACCTCATCTGACAAAAATTTTCAAACGATTAACGATGCACCGGTTAGTTTACCCGGTTGATTCACAGACTTATCACACGTAGACGTTAAATCGAAGCGTCGAAAGCATGCCATGGAGATTTTACACGTTCGAAATCGGAATAGGGCGATAAAACTTCCATTCTCGAAATCGAGAAAAAGGGAAGAAAAAAAATATACGTACGTTCGTATGTATATGTGAGTAAGCGCGCGTATGTGTTTGGATACTCGAGAAAGAGAGATAGCTGTGTGTATTTGCGGTGCCGTAATCTCGATTCGCGATTAAAAGCCGGACAGATATAAAAGCTGGAAGTGTGCGCGCGTGTATATGTATGGATGAGAGAGAGAGAGAAAAAGAGAGAGAAGGAGATAGAAAAGGAGAGAGACAGAGAGACAGAGAGAGAGAGAGAGAGAGAGAGAGAGAGAGAGAGAGAGAGAAAGTATTGGCTGGATGTTTCGTCACTAAATCGCTTCGCAAAAAAGCTTCGAGCTTTTGTAAAGAGCGACGAAGCGTCGGTGGCATTATTCACGAAGGACCATCGACGCGTACGAGGTACACACGGTATGAATAATTTAGGGGATTTCCGCGTCTCCTTTTTTCTCCTCTTCTCAGTTTTTCTTTTGTTTATTTTTTTCTCTTTTCTTTTCTTTTCTTTTTCTTTTTTTTTCTTTCTTTCACCCCTTTTTTTTCCTTTTTTTTTTTCTTTGATTTATTCTTTCCTTCGCTCGGGAAGAGCTTCGAAGATGAGAAAAAAGAAATTTCGGACGATAATGCAACATATGGGCGGTAAAAGAAAAAAGTTTTTTTTTTTTTTTAATTTAAAAAATAGAAAAAGAAAGAGAAAAAATTCTCATTACAATCGATAAGAGAGAGAGAGAGAGAGAGAGAGAGAGAGAGAGAGAGAGAGAGAGAGAGAGAAAAAAAACATATATACATACAAATGAAAATAAAAATTCACAATGTGTCATGGATACAAATCGTAACATTCCCTATATACCGTTGATACAAAAGTATTAGGATTAAAAATAGAAATAGAAATAAAGATAGAGATAGAAATAGAAATAGAAATAGAGATCGAGATAAAGAGAATGAGAGAAAGGCTTTTTTTCGGATATGGAAAGGAATTAATTTGACCGAACAAAACGAGTCGTGAGAATGCGGGACCAACGGAAATCCGTCTAATTCCGTCGGTTGTTTTTCGGATTTGCTTTTCCCAGAATTTCCCACTGGAGATGCATCTCGTTCGTGTCGTCACCGTGGCCGCGCCGTTACGAATGAACGCTTTCCGCGTTCGTTCGTTCGTTCGTGCATTCGTTCTCTTCGAAACGCGTCACCAACCCTTCACCACCCTCGCCACCAATTCTTTCGTTACGTTTCTGTACTATTTATATATATATATATATATATATATATATATATATATACATACATACATATATACACGTATATACGTACTATGTGTGTATCTTTTTCCCTCTCGTTCATATCTTTTTTTTCTCTCTCTCTCTCTCTTTCTCCTATCTTTCTTTTTCTTTTTTTCTTTTTGATTTTCTTCTTTTTACTATTCGATCGCGTTACTCCCAGACAAGCTAGCTCTCGCTCGTACTAACTGTTAGTAGCAATTCTCATGAGAATACCGATCGATCGGATTTCATTTGCCAATACAATTTCAAGCGCGCCGATACGATCGTTTCTATCTTGCTGCTTTGCTTTTTCTCACTTTCTTTTCCTCTCCTCTTTCTTTTTCCCATCCTCCTCATATCTCTCTCTCTCTTTCTCTCTCTCTCTCTCTCTCTCTCTCTCTTTCTCCCTCTCTCTTTCTCTCTTTCTCACTCTTTTCTACGAATGTTACAAAAGGACCTAACACAATTTCATTTTTACCTTCGGACGTGTCATATAAAAATTAGCAAATTTTTATATGACACGTTAAATTAAACGAATTATTACATCCAGTGTAATTTATTACTAGTTCATTTTGATCTTTTATATACATGGAACTAATGAAATACCAGCATTATTGCATTCCGTCCATTTACCACTTTACGTGAATGTACTAGAAAGAGAACGTCGTCCGGAAGACTACGTTAAATCAACATTAAAGAGAAAAAGGAAAGCGACAATAGGACGAAGAGAAGACAAACACCATATATGTGTACCTTTTTACTTTCCTATTTTGTGGGAATACGGGTTATTAATTGCATGGAGTTTCGAAACGAAGAGATCAACTCGATGTGCTATAATTACAGTAATACTTCAACAACCATTGATGATGTACTATGTGTAACTTTCATTTATTCTAATGATCTCCAATTTACTTGAATAAACGTTCATCGTCCTTATTTCAAAATTCACATAAATTAAAATGTTTTAGAGGAAACGCGATAAAAAATTGATGATACGCGATAGAGCCTAACGACTTTTGAAGTATGTATGTACATAGATATATATAAGTATACACATGTGTATATATACATATATATATATATATATGTATACACACATGTGTACGTACATACAAGAATTTTCACCAAGGAAAAAAGAAGTTAAGCACTCGAAAAAAATGATGAAGCACGAAGAACGAAGACACTCACGATAAAGGACGCGGTCGTCTCGAAGAAGAGTAAGATCGATCGCTCCTTTAAATTCGCCTGTCGTGTAAAACTGGGTTAAGAACGCTTCTTCCTGCTATATATAAGTATATAACTACATATATATATACACTTATATATATAATATATATACTTATACATATACATACATACATACATATATATATATATATATATATATATATATATATATCTATATATATAGTTATTTTGACCGGGATAAAACCACTGACTAATTTTAATCCAATAAAGATAAATTCAGGATTTCATTCGAAGAACTCTTTTACTTTGACGATGCAAGGAAATTTAAAAATATGACGTATGATCCTTAGCGATATAAATTAGTCGTTCCTCGATACTAGTGTCGTAAATAGATGTCTCCTTTGATTGCTGCTGTCTTTGCTCGTTTTCTTCTACGCGATCATATTTTTTCCTTTGTCATTTTCATCGAACGATATAAAATCCAAGCGCACACATTGATATAAAAACACACTGGTGCACATCACGGCGGATAAAAAGCTCCTTGCTAAGCTATTCATTCAAAGTGATTATACGATGAATCGGGTTAATGACTTTCGAGCAACCCTTTGTTACGTTCGTTCCTTCTTTTCCTCTATCTTTTTATTTCTCTCTCTCTCTCTCTCTCTCTCACTCTATATATATATATATATATATCATTCTTCTTTTCTGTCGTATACGAGGATCCATCAACGTAACATTGAAGTTCTCTTTTGTAATGAATTTATCGATGCGTTAAAAGAACCAATCAGTTCTTTTTTTCTCTCGAAGACGTTTTAACGAAGCTCCATTCTAAACGTAGATACATATATATGTACGTTTCTTCGAATGACGTACAAATAGAATTTCTATTGTAAAAAGGATAAGTTCGTATGATAATTTAAAGGGAAAGTAAAAAAGAAAGAAACAAGAAATAGGAAAAAAGAAAGTAGAGAGAAAGAGAGAGAGAGAGAGAGAGAGAGAGAGAGAGAGAGAGAGAGAGAGAGAGAGAGAGAGAGAGAGAGAGAGAGAGAGAGTTGATTATTTACGCTAAATTCTATTTAACGATCAACGAACGAACCGAAGAATAAGAGGATAATTATTTTTCTTTTTAGAGAAAAAGAAAAAAAAAGGAAAAGAAGGAATACAAGGTTTTAATACGATGAACCGATTTACGCCTTCGAGACTTCTTCTTTCTCACGGATCGGATGCTGCTTACGATCCCAACATATATTTTCCTTCTTGTAACCCCATTATCCAGGTTAGTCTTGCAAGAGAGAAAGAGAGAGAAAGAGAGAGAGAGAGAGAGAGAGAAAGAGAAAAAGAGAGAGCGCGAGAAGGAAAAAAGAAAAACCGAAGTAATTGGTAGTATGTTACCGAAACCGATATTCCGGTTAAAGCTTTATTGGACTATTTTTATTTGTAATCGAGAATATACACTCGGCCATTGGTTTTCACTTGGTAGATAATAAGGTTAGGACAATTCCACGATTATATTTATTATCCCCATTGTTTTTCTTCGCTAATGGACTTAACGCAAACGAGTACACATACGTACAGACACGTACGCAATCCTTTAACAAGTTTTTTTAGTATCACATTGTTAGTCGTTTTGAATTTTTGTTGAATAATGTGTGAGAAAGAAAATGTTCGATAATAAAAATGGTTAAACTAATTTTTATTCATGTACGTGTATGATATATGTAAGTACTTACACACATAAACACACACACACACACTTACACACACAATACACACACACTATGTTGTCATAAAAAAAATTTTCTTTGGTTTTTATACACTGTCAGATATAAAGCAGCAGTTGCGTGCAAATAACGAAAGAAATTTTTGGAACAACCTATAATAAAATACCTACAACCGATAAAAGACCGACAACCTATAAAAGAAAATACATAATACACGAGTTCAAATTATATATAACCGTTTGAATACATTAGTATTCTAAAGACGTGACTAACGACGTTCGTTAGAAAACGTATAGGTACTTTTTTTAACGCATGCGTTGGACGATTAACGGATCGTGGAAATTGAGTGATAAAAAACGTGTTCAATAAAAGACGAGACGTCCGAATTACACGCTGACGTACGTAGAGAACTTTGGAGGGTGTCGTTTGCGGTTTTGCTTCACCCTTGTTACGATCCTCAATTCGTCCTTGATTATTCCGTATACACGTAAACACGAGAAGAGTGGAAGCAAAGAGAGAGAGAGAGAGAGAGAGAGAGAGAGAGAGAGAGAGAGAAAGAGAGAGAGAGAGAGAGAGAGAGAAAAAGAGAAAGAGAGAAAAAGGAGTGAACGAATGACCCTCTTCTCTCTCATTCCTTCTTTTCACGCATAGAAAGACTAGCATTATTACAAAATCATAAATCGTTTGACCAAATGTCATTATCCTTGTTCGACGAATCGACCGATTTTCGTTGTATATTTAAATTTCGATGGTACAAACCTTTTTCATAATTTTTATTTTTTGCGTTAAGAGAATTCAAAGTAATTCAAGGATTTTCCCTCCTTTCCCCTCCTCCTTTTCCTATCTCCTCCATAGACTTGTCTCTCTTAATGATAAAGTTTAGAAAGATTGACTATGATTAAGAGAAAAACAGTCTTTCTCTGCTTCATTTTTAATTACATGATAATTGATTCGAATCTCGAACGAAGTAACACTTTAGGTCGATGATACTTCTTCAGTTTGTTCCCTTAACGATATTGCTTTCGGAAAACTTTCCCGTTCGTTTAAAGGGACAAAGGAGAAAAGAAATTCGAGTCGAATAAACGGAGTTACAAGATTGTCTTGTAAGAAACAGTTCTCTCGCCTCCGGTTCTGTCTACGGTTTTGCTTCCGAGAGTGCCTCTGGCGTCTGAATGGCGTTGATAAGGTCAGGAAAGTTTTCAATACACTCGCTTTTCGACGGAAGCATCCTGTACGAGCATTGGAAGTCTCTTCGGACTAATATACATACGGATATATACATACATACACACATACATGTATGTATATATATATATTATTATTATATATACATATAGATACACACACACAATATCTATCAAAAGTTTTCATTTACTTAAAAATTATATCTACGAATAAATAATTCCAAAAAAAAAAATTGAAAAAAATTAATATTTTTATGATATAAATATATATATAATTTTATTAATTTTCAAATTACAACGAATAATAATTGAAAAAAAATTAATATTTTCATAATATATGTATATAATTTTATTAATTTTCAAATTACAACGAATAATAATTAATAAATTTGATAACAACAAATATACGTCGTAAATAAATTTTCGAATTAAAAATTCTCAAAAAATTTGTTTCTCTCTCTTTAAATGTCATAACGTGGAATTTAAAAATTAATAATAAATTGAAGAGGAATGAAAATAAAATAAAAAAGTTTCGTAGTCAGTGGGAAACTTTTGACTGGCACAATGTATACGTATAAACAGAGAAAGAAAAGAAAAAAGGGAAAAGAGAAGTGCTTACATGGCGACGGTGTTGGGCGTTGCAGTAACGTGCGTGGCTTCATTTTCTGTTTCATGTCGCGCCACGCGACTCATACAAAAAGAGAGAGAAAGTATGAGCCGTCATCGTTTCTGGGACTTTAATTATAATCGGATGGCGGACTCACGCGACGAGTCTCCCCTTCGAGGAACCATGAAAACTTTTGCCGTGTATACGAACGTGAAACGTTCCATGAAATGCGCCTTGGAAAATAATCGTTAAAGAAAGAGAGAGAGGGAGATAGAGAGAGAGATAGAGAGAGAGAGAGAGAGAGAGAGAGAGAGAGAGAGAGAGAAAAGAAGAGGGAAAGACTTTTCGTAATATTGTCAGGAAACAGGAAAAACAAGTTGAAAAGGTTTCAATGGCATAGTAGAAATATCATATTCCGTTATGTCACGCATTCTTTGAATTACATCCAAATGAACTTTAAAAAAAAAAAAAAAAGAAAAGAAGAAAAAAAAATTCTATCTGATTTATCTAAAGAGTACAATAAATCACATGGACGAGTATTCGTAAATCATTTTCACCTTTTTTTGGGAAAGATTCCTCGATAATATATCAACATTCATTATAAAAATTATCCCATTATTTTCAAATATCTCTGACGGGCGGTTAAAAAAGTATAAGTTAAATTTTTGTTAAAAGAGAATAACTACTGTTGATATATTCTACATTACTGTTCTTTGGTTATTGTATGTATAATATATTTTGCAAATTCAAATACATATACGTTATCAACTTTTACATAGGAAATCAAATGCACGATTGTACATTGCATATTATAAAATTTAATACGCATTATGAGTGCTTTCTTTGAGAAACTAACAATTCTGACTGGTATTATTTTCCACGTCCATTTATTTTCATTAAAATAATATATAAACACAATCGACGTATATATATATATATATATTTTTTTTTTTAAATTATGAAATAGATAATTGCAAAAAATAATCTGTATATGTAAAAAAAATTGATTCCATTATTTTCTTAGCGATTTTTACGTGTTCTTTCATAAATATTCGCCGTTTAAAATTAACCAAGCTCATTTAAAGTTGTCTTTTACGCTCGAAGAGAAATGACCGAATATTATTTTGTAAAGTCGGCGCCACCGATCTTAACAACAGTCGTTCATCATCAGAAACCGTTAGTTATCACGAACGCGGATCGTACGCTTCGACGCGCGGCACGTCACGCGCGAGTAATTTTGCACATAACCGCTGCTATCTCTATACTATAGTATAATACTTTTACTTGGTTCCTACTCCTCCCGATTTCCTACCAGGCAACCTACCGTGTGTATATTTCCACACGACATACAGTTAGATTGTACTAATCGTAGAGTAACATAAATCTATTCGTGACCGAGTTAACGTTCGTTATACGTGATGACATTCGCACTAGAACGATCGATCGAGTGTAACGAGAACGAGCAATATCTTGTTCGATAAACTGATACTAGCTTTCTAATATGATCGCTTGAAGGGAAAAGAAAGAGGGGACGAAATGTAACTGGGCTTGTAACATTTATACAAACGTCATGTATAATAAGCTATTGATATATCAGTGAGAGAATTTAAAACTTGTTTCGTACGAATTAATATCCGTCAGATCGATCGAAAAAAAAATAAATAAATGATGAAAAAAAAAAAGGAAATAAGAAGAAGAAGAAGAAGAAGAAGAAGAAGAAGAAGAAGAAGAAGAAGAAGAAGAAGAAGAAGAAGAAGAAGAAGAAGAAGAAGAAGATGATGATGAAAGAAAAGAAATAAGCATAATTCGAAACGTGTAAGAAAAGATAAAAAGCAATCTCATCGGTCTCGCACGTTTACGATGAATTATCAATTATAAAGAGAGATTCAATTGGTAGAGAAGAAACGAAATAAAATAATGTTACAAAACAAGTATATCTGTTTTGGATTTATTAAACTAATCCCGAACGATGTTCGACACTATCTCTCATTCTTATCGGGTCTGATGTAGCAGCATCTCGTTCTCTTACACCGCCCTATCGGTGTAACTCTTGAAAGAACGAGTGCCGTCGAGTGGGTGCACAGTTACGACTATGAAACCCCTGGGTTAGCCGATGATTTATGCGGAACGATAACCCGTCCGCTGTACGAGGAGCCTTCCTACGGGACGAAACTATATCGCGTCGAACTCACGCGCATAGCGTGAGTCCGAGCGTGTATGATTTACACCTTTTATAGGTACGAGACGAGAGAGAGAGAGAGAGAGAAAATATATGAAAGAGAGAAAAAAAGAGGAGGAGAAAGGTAAAAAGAGGTAGAGGAGAATAAGGAGGAAGAGGAGGGTCGAGAGATGCGTCGGAGATAACGTTGAACATCGTCCTCGAGCAAGTAAGCAAGCAAGCAAACGAGCGAGTTAGCTAGCACGTGAGAATGCGAACGGCACGCGTGCAGCTTTTAATAAACGTTCTCGATCCTTATTTAGATTCGAGACTAACTCGGAAGATTAGAGTGGCTAATTGAATCGCGCCGTGGACTCACCTATTCTCCTTCGACTTACCTTTTAACATTAATCCTTTTTCAAAGCTCGAAGTCATTATCGTATATTAACGTACTTGATTAAAAAAAAAAAAAAAAAAAAGAAAAAAAAAAAAAAGAAAGAAGAAAAAGAAAATTTTTGTATAAAAATATTTATTTTCTTCTATTTGAATTATTATATCAAACAATCGTTATGTCAAACTATCATAACGTTAATATTAATTTTTTTCGATTTTAAATTCGTTATTTGTGATAACGTATGATTTGATTTAAAAAAAAAAAAAAAAAAAAAAAACCTTTATAATCTTTATATCAAACAATCTTTATGTCAAACGATCATAAAAAGAGCAATCTTTTATATCTCATCTTGTTTAACACCTTGTCATATAAAATGATGTCTCCGTTACCTCATTATAAATGTATGACACGAGGTAAGGTCATATGGGTGTTAAGTGGATAAAAAATGTATCTTGGTAATGTAACACGTCGATATAATAATATATAAAGATGCACATTTGTCCGTTCGAGATTAAACTTTTAAAATATTGTAATAGACGGATGTCCACTCGACAATATATATTTGATAAAATTGAAAATTTACGATAATATGATAATATAGAAGAGATTTTGCTTAAGCTTATGAAAATGAATTACCTAGATGTATGTCTTTCGTGTATATATACATATATATATATATATATATATATATATATATATATATATATCTTCTACAGATTCTACGACAAAACTATCAAATGTGCGAAAATCGTATATCAAGTTGATGAAATATTTGCTTCCTGATGATAGGTGATCGATGTTACGCCGCATGGGAATGAAAAAAATATATGATACGAATAACGAAGAGCGTACTATTATTATTTTCCTGGATATCGCGTGTCTCGCCACGTTTCAACGTTATTATTACAAACGACGCATATCGGATAGAATGCATAGTTTATATATCACACCGAATCCAATATGCTGAGTAATAAAAAGAATATTTAAAAAAGGATCGAAATTGAATAATAAAAAGAAAAAGATATCGTTGAATGATAAATACGTAATATAATAAAAATGATCAATGAGTAAATTTTATTACATAAATATTAACTCGATCTTTTAGATATTTATTAAGATTGTTTATATTTCGTTTAGTAAATATCATTCGAAATATTTTTAATTAGTACATTTTGTTATTGTACATTAGTACATTAAGTACATTAGTAACACTTTGATTTTTTTGTATCAAACGTAGGCATTGATGAGATTTCAAAAGCATTTATATACCGTGATTAAATGAATTAATAATGTAACAGAGTAAAACGCATGAGAGAAAGTTAGTTCTATGGCATAGTCTGTTTCTGATTTGTATTATTGACCGATAACGAGAGAGTCGATAACGAGGACTCAATACCGTCTTTAATCCGAACATATAACGGACACGTATAATCGCGATACGCTGAAATCATCGAAACTGGCATAAGCTGCTCTCCATTGGATGACCGGATGGTGGTCGCTGTCGATTAGATCAAAAATCCAATGGGATTTCTCTGTCTCTCTCTCTCTCTCTCTCATTAACGAGAAGGAGAATCGATGCGTTTCACGATGTGTTCAAATACTTCTTTGTACGTATATTCTATAAAAACGCATCCTCTTATATAATGGAGAATCTATGTGATCTCAAGAATATAATCCCTTAGATAAATTATGCTAATTCGGTATACTCGATATCTCGATGAGTATAATATTACGAATATATATATATATATATATATATATATATATATATTTGATTAGTGATTAAATGCGATATGAAATTATACGAAATTTCTGTTAGCGTGTTATTAATTTGCGAGAGAGAAAGAGAGAAAATATGATCGAGAAAGAAGATCGAACGTGAGTCGACGACACGCGATCCTTTCTCGGATGGGATATATATTTTCGAAAAGAGAGAAGTGTGAACCGGTTTAACATGTTGTAATTCAGCAATGTATCGACGGGAATACGTGGGCGAATCTTGTTCTACCACCGAGAAGGAGGCGTTAGTCTGGAAAATTTATTTTCGTCATTAACGTTCGTAGCATTCGTTGATTTTCATTGACCGAAAAGGGGAATGGTCGATTATCTCTTATTCGCTTTCCTCGAACGTTCACGGAGATCGGAAATAGAAAATCGATATTGATTAAAATCGTTTAAATTATTATCGCTTTAGAAAAGCAAGGAATCGATACTACACCCGGCCCTGCTTTTCGAAGATAATGGTTATTAACGAGGTCGGCATGTATTACGCGTACGATACACTTTAACGTATGCAATGTCATTATGGAAATTACTGGTAAATACCACGATCGATCTTTATAATATTCCATTTAATACTTTGACAAAGAAGAACTTAGACATACTTCGTGTTTCCCTATGCTTTATTTAAATCCATTGATGATCAATTAATGTTATTTCTCGATTGATAATAATTTTTGTTAAAAATTTAAAATCAATCTTAAACGTGTAAAGTATACACGTAGAAAAATATGATATATTGTTTACGTTACGATTACGTTATTGTTACGTTAAAGAAAAATTTTTCTTTAGGTACGAAGAGAGGTGGTATGGGTTAACGTGAATTGCAAATACGAAGAATCAAATAAAATAATAAAACATAATAGCAAACGCGTCAAATTTTGTTGCCGCATCGAAATTGGCTCTTTGATGCGGAAAACACGGACGTCAAAGAATCTTCGTTGCCGATATGATATTCTATGCGACGTATGTAGTTTCTCTCTCTTTCTCTCTCTCTCTCTCTCTCTCTATCTATCTATCTATCTATCTATCTCTTTCTCTTTGCCTCTCTTTCAATTTTTCTTTATACGATATAACGCAACAAAAATGCACTTCTTTCCCTGAGAAAGGAGAAACAAATCGCAGCAAAATCCGCACACATAGAAGCTACGAAAGAAAGCGCCGATGCGGTTTATCTCTACGATTTTCTTTTATCGTACGGAAAACGTACGTAGCCGTCTGTGTTGAGGAAACGTAAGAGGAATGTTTAGAGGATCGAAGGATGTTGGACCATAGTAAGATAACATCAAAGAATCCTACCGACCTTAGATTTACGTGGTTCGGATAAAAATAATCTTGTAAATCGTGATCTAAACGTGAAATGTGTGTTCATGTCTTTTGATATATTATGAGAAAGAGAGAGAGAGAGAGAGAGAGAGAGAGAGAGAGAGAACACGCATGCACGCACACATACACATACACACAACCATACGTTTTCCTTTTCACGGAAGCATTATTCTTATTTTATCCAGACATTATTTTCTTCGTACAATTAGACTTAAAAATTTCGCTCATTCGATCATTATCGTATTTAAATATGCTTCGAAGAAAAAATATCGATTAAAAAAAGATAAAAAAAAGGGGGAGGGGGATGGATTTGATCGATCTTAACAAAAAAAAAACTAATATTGTTAAATGTTATAAAATTTGTTTAAATAAAAAAAGACAATGTTATTTTATCTTTCAACCAATATTATGCGATCACTTTATGCGAACTCGTTTTACGACGATCGACGACATACCAACATATGTAGTACGTGACCGGTTTATTAGCGGTGTCGATCCATCGAACGACATATTAGGAAACGGGTATCGACGCTGCATGTTTTCTTAGAAAGTGTTTATATCGTGACGATTAACAACGGTACAATCAAATGATGTTTTCGTTCCTATAATAAAAAAAAAAAAAAAAAAAAGAAAAAAAAAAGAAAAGCTTATATAACTGTATGAAAAGATCAGAAAAACGTTGAAGGACGAAAGAAAGATCGTTCGATTAAAAATAATTGTTAGGATATCGATAAAAAAAATCACGTAATTAATTAAATGATCACAATAAAAAGAAGAGAAAAAAAAAGAAAAGAAAAGAAAATAAATAATATAAAAGATAAAGACGAGTGAACAAAAAAAAAATCGTTGAAAAAGAAATGGAAGAATACAATGCGCGTTTTTTTTAATTACAAATCGAGCAAACTTAGACGGGAGGGTGGGCGGGGCGGGGGCGGGGAGGGTGAAAGATATGAAAGAAAGGGACGAGGGGATGGAAAAACAATTAAAAACAAAGTAAAATAAAGAAAAGAAAAGAAATGAAAAGGGAAAGAAAATAGAAGCGTTGATGCGTCGGGGAATAATATTCGCGAAGAAAAGCATCGTTTTCAAACGTAATTAACTAAACCGTCCTCGGGTTTACCGGCACACCTCTTCTAAGTCTGTCCTTTAGTTTGGCGAGAAAGAACGTCGCTTTTGCGCAAGGTAGCGGTTGTATCTTTCTTCTGTTTCCTTCATTTTTCAGTCGTACGCTTCGGGCAGCGCAAACTACGACAAAACTACGCGCGGACTATACACAACACAACGACGACACAACCAACAACGACGACGACGGCGACGACGACGACGACGACGACGACGACGACGGACGACGATGAGTTTTTCCTTCCTTCCTTCTCTCTTTCTCTCTTTTTTTCTTCTTCCACCATTACCTTCTCTCTCTCTCTCTCTCTTTTTCTTTCGTATACTTTCGAATTCATTCTCTCTTTACTCTTTTCCACTGCACTCGGTGTGAGCGTCGGCAGAAACAAAGCGGATTCCCCGGCATAATAGAGTCTCTCTCTCTCTCTCTCTCTTTACATATATATATATATATTCCTCTTTTTCTTTTTTTCTCACACCGTTACAAAAACGTATCACTGCTTGGTCTCTTCCTCGCCTTTTCTTTTCACCACTCTCACTGTATCACTCTATCTATCTTTCTCTCTTTCTCTTTTCATTTAGATTCTCTCTTTTTCCCTCATAGTCCTCTCTTTTCTACGAATTCTTCCCCATACTACTCTCTCTCTCTCATATTCTCTCTCTCTCTCTCTCTCTCTCTCTTTTACGATCGGTTACCGTCTTTTCCACCCCCAAAATGAAAGACGAAGAAGACTGTGTGCCGGAAAACCCCGAAAAGTAAGCGTAAAGGCGTCCAACGAGGGGAACAAATAGAGGGATAATCTTACAGTGATTATACGGAGATTTGTACGCAATAATGGTAGATTCCTTTCTATTTCTTCCCCTCCTTTTTCTCTTCTTCTCTCATTCTCTCTTTCTCTCCCCCCCTTCTCTTTCTGTTTTTTCTTTATATCACTTTTAACGAGTGAATCATCACGTAAAGAAAATAATCAAAAGTTAGCACTTTTTTGAGTTTTTCTTTTTTTTTCCCGAACATGAACGGGCAAACGAACGAATAGAAATATTATTTTGATAAAAAAATATTTTAAATTGATCTCTTTTATTTTTCATAGAATTAGTACACGAAACGCTCGATGTAACTTGAAACGAGTCACTGAGACAAAGAGACAAAAAAAGAGAGGGGAGAGGGGGAATGATTGCGCATCTCAGGGAGAACACGAAAAGAGAAAGAAAGATACATCTCGTGAAGTGGATGATGGTTGAGAATGTGTACTAGGTGTACGTAGTAGGTGTATCGGAGAACGGTACTGTAATTCAAATCTAAACTTGTCCAATTGCCAACACTTGTCGCATTATATCCGTCGACTTAATCTAAACTTTTGCCGTTTCGAGTTAAACGGAAACGAGAGCCAGATCGAGTCGTCTTGCTACGGATTCGTTTCGATTTGAGTTGCCTTAATCATTGTTCCTACCTTCTAATTGTAAGTAGGCAGGTACAGGTTAGGGGATATAACACATATTCACCCGGAAAATATTTACCTATTATGTTTGATTTTATGAGATAAAGAAACAAAAAGGTAAAATACGAAGATCGAATTAATTATCCTTTAATGACAATTTATCGTCCACGTGTGGTGCTTTCGTTTAACATCTTAAAAATTACGAATCCATACAAATTAAATTTGTAAAAATATATGTATATATATATATATACTTATATCTCTATATATAATATATTTATTTAGCTACACTAAAAAGCAGAAATATAAGATATGGAATGTCGTGGAATAAAGTGGAGATGGTTTTTAATAAACAATGTATAAGCCTGCAGGTGCCGTCTAATAAACTCGAGAAGAAGACATACAGAAACTCTATATCCGCTCAGTGCTTTTTAATTACTCCTCCCTTTCTTGCCACCCTCTCCGACATCCTAGAACATTCTCTTTATCTTGGGCTCTCTTCTCTTTGAGAGCGGTGTGCTTTCCTTGCTCGTAACCTCCGCTCGTAAATTGTTTTCTCTCTAAAACCACGAGGGACGGTTGCCCCCGCGTTACCAGAAGAAGCGAGGACCATTTTTTTTTTTTCTTTTTTCGTCAGTACAGCACGCATTATTTTATACGCATGCGTCTTGAAGAACATGTAATATATAAATCTTCTCTGCATACCTCTCTCTGTTCCTCTAAATATTTGTTATTTTCGAGAAGAGAAGATTCATCATGATAAACCTCGTTCAATGTATATTATTGCAGAAGTACTTTGATGTCGAAAAAGAGAAGAAAGTCTGTTTTAGGTTTCAATCTTTCTCTCTCTCTCTCTCTCTCTCTCTCTCTCTCTCTCTCTCTCTCTCTATCTATCTCTCTCTTTTCCCTTCTGATGGATCTCTCTTCTTTTACAGAAATCTCAGAGAACGTTTAACCGGATATTTCTATGTAAAAGCACAAAGAATTTATTATCAGTATCATCGATCAAATAAGTTAATCGTAACGATATCCTCAACTAATATGTGTAGGTTGTAAGCAGATAGGTAACTACGTGTGCATAGATGTAACGATCAAATTACTCGTGCCAAACAACCTAATTGTCGAAGATCTTTAGAAAATCTGTACGTCGTTAAGGGGGATTCGCGTTAACGCGACACGATTATCGACACGAAAGTAACGCGCCGTTTTATCGCTCGCCAACCGTAAAGGCGAGTATTCCTTTTGTAATAAAATCTCGGCAGTCTCGAGTTTCACGAGGTGCGAGTTGTTAAATGAACGCGCGCAAAAAAAAGTGGGGAAAAAAAAAAAAAGAAAAAAAGAAGAAAAAAAGGAGAGAGAGAGAGAGAGAGAGAAATACAGAGAGACAGATAGAGAGATAGAAAAAGATAGACTGCGTGAAGCGACCGCCACTATTTTCGCTATGAGTCGTTAAATCGAGAGCAAAAAGGCACTTTTATCGCTCTAATTCTTCGTATTTCTCTCTCTTCACTTCTCCACGCCACTTTTCTCTTCTCTTCTCTTCTCTTCTCTTCCCTATTTATATTGGCCACTACTCCGTTGTCATCTTTTTCTTACTTGAAAAGAACAACTCAAGATGTTTACTCCATTTTGGTAGTTACCGCGGTACCGGTTAAAGAGAGATAGATACATAGATAAATAGATAGATAGATAGAGATAGAGAGAGAGAGAGAGAAAGAGAAAGAGAGAGAGATAGGGAGAGAGAGAGAAAGAAAGAAAGAAAGAAAGAAAGAGAGAGAGAGAGAATTCAATTAAGGACGCCCGATGCATTTAACGCCCCGTAAAGCCAGATGAGAGGACACAAAAACCACGAGGGATTTCCTTCGAAGCACACAGGGATTTGCATGCGCTCCGTTAAATATATCTCTTAGAGATATCTTCGTGTATATACTCTTAGATTTTCTATGTATATGTGTAAACGTTATAGAAACCATACCGCGTGTTTGTGAATCTATATAAATGTATACGCGTTTTAGTTAGAAGGTGCTGCTCCTCTGCTGTTGCTGCTACTGCTGCTGCTGCTGCTGCTGCTGCTACTGCTGCTGCTGTTGGTAACAGAGGAGTATGAGCGCGCGTCTTATCCATTAGAATATTAGGTAATTATTAAGATTTCGCTCGTTCAAGCGTACTCATAATATTCCAATGGGTCGAGGTGTATTAAAATCTCTCATAATGGCGACGCGAAGTGTAATTATACACGGTAGCGGCTCCTCATATAGCGGGTGCATGAATTCGAGATCGATTAGCTTTAATGCGGGATTACGTGAATTTAAGTGGAATTAACGCGGATTTTGGTTAAGCTCACTTCCCGGATTCGAAGCGTTATTCTCGTACCAAACACGTTGCTGATTCATGAATAGGTGTTAAATTTCAATATTGCTTTACCATTCATTGTTTGTTCTTTTGCCGTTTAAAGATATTAACAAAAACAAGACATTTTTTCCCGTTCAAATTCTCATAGTTCGAAATAAATGAAACAAATGAAATTTATATTCGATGATAATTAATAATACCGAACAATAGTTAATCGCAGAAAATATGTTTACTGATCTATGATTAATCCTAATTGTTATGTACACATCTCAAAATAATTTCAAGTTGTACATTACATCTCCAGGCACTTTGAAAAGCCGTCATTTCTACAGTATGAATAATTTTGACTCCAAAAGAATACTGTATATTCTTTGAAATCTCGGAAGGTAAAATAATTGGTAGATTTGAAAGCACATTTCCAATTCTATCATTACAAAAAAAAAAAAAATCATGAATCATGCAATGCGCAAATTATTTTAATCGAGCTGTTTTACACCCCCATCCGCATAACTAGTTAAACGACTTACATTCAGGAATAAAATATATAATATAGTTAAGCCGAAAAAAGAAGAAAAAGACAAAGAAAAAAAAAAAAGAATAAATAAACAAAGGAGCTGAATGTAACCCGTTGAAAAAATAAAAGGATAATACTTACTACGTCAGGGGGTACGGAGAACATTTCGAAACAATTATATTTTGAAATTTTACACGACTCTTAAAAAAATAATCCTTTACAAAGAGATCTCAGACGGACCAAGTACGATTTTCACGCGGGACGAGGCCCAGAGACTTTTTTAATTATTATGAATAAGAGAACGGTTCGTTTCTTTTTTCCTTTCGTTGTCGTCATACTACGAGGCAGAAAGATAAAGAGAAAGAGATAGAAAGGAGAAAAATAAAAGAGAGGGACGAGAAAGAAAGAGAGAAAGAGAAACGAGACAAGGCGTGGATCCGCGCAAAAGAAAGGAAGAGGTGGAGCACGTCGCGAAAAGTGGAGTGTCGGTCGAAGAACGGAATGGAACGCGACGTTGTCGTTGTCGTTGTCGTTGTCGTTGTCGTTGTCGTTGTCGTTGTCGTCGTCGTCGTCGTCGTCGTCGTCGTCGTCGTCGTCGTCGTCGTCGTCGTCGTCGTCGTCGTCGTCGTCGTCGTCGTCGTCGTCGTCGTCGTCGTCGTCCTCGTAGTTGGGAGGGTCTCCAATTACGCGTAATGATGTAAAATCGTCGAGCGATAATGACTCCGTTGGTATATACATGCACGTCGAGCCGCGTGAGAGAGACACGTGTTCTCTATTAATAGGCACCTACAGTTTTTGTATCTCTACTTGTTCGTCATGTTTGGTTCAAAGAGGGAGAATACTGAGGTGGGATAAGAAGAGGAACAGATAGAGGATGTTGGAGAAGTACGAGAGAGAAAGAGAAAGAGAGAGAGAGAGAGAGAGAGAGAGTGAGGGAGAGAGAGAGAGAAAGAGAGAGAGAAACGATACCGACGGAAGGATGGCGCCCGTCAAAGTAAATACACTTTTTTAACATCTCCACATCACCCCTACACCGAAAATTTTTACATCAAAATCCTGTAGCTACTACTACTACTGCTGCTGCTGGTGCTGCTGCTGGTGCTGCTGCTGCTGTTGCTCCTGCTGCTGCTGCTGTTGCTCCTGCTGCTGCTACTCCTCCGTCTCTCTTCTCATTTTTTTCCATTTCTCTCTGTGTTTAATCCCTTTGGTCGGGGAAAGTTTCTTTGTTTACATTTTAGTATGTTAAGTAAAACAATTATCTATAATATTAATCATATAATTAAATTTTATCAACTGCGAGAAATGTATTAATGAAAGGAGAAAGGAATTTATTTATTCGTATCATATATATTTAATTATGTTAGATTCTCCACCGCTTACTATTAGTGGAAGGCAAAAGATAAAAAGAATAGTTGAACTAAATTGGAATAAATGTATAGATAGATAGATAGTAATTATCCATCGATAGATTAGCAATAGGGATTTATTCGTATAGGAAATGTATCGTTTCATCGTTTCACGAGGGAAGAACGTAGAAAGAATTTTAAAGGACTGTTAAGACTCTGAAACTTATTCGTAAGTTATCGTACGTGAGAGAAATTGTTCCTAGATGTTCCACGCGAAAAGATCACGCGTCCTACTCTCTAATCGGAATTCTTTTCCAATTCTAGCTTCATGTTGTTAACTGTCTCTGTCTCTCTCTCGCTCTCTCTTCTCTCTCTCTTCTCTCCTCTTTCTTTTTCATTCCTTCCTTGTTTAACTTACGAGTCCTGGTTTCTTTCTTTCTTTCTTTCTTTCTTTTTTTTTCTTTTTTTTTTTTCAAACAGATCACACTATGAGTTCGGAACTTTTAGAATCTTGCAAAAAATTCGATTATACAAATGCATCCGTTGAATCGTTTTTCCTTTTTAATCCTGAATCTTAAAGGCAATCCCCAACAATTCTGACTTGTTTAAGAAATCTTTTTCTTTCTTTTTCGTCTTTTCTTTTTTTTTTTTTATGTTACTTAAGTAAGTGTCGTTTAAAAAAAAAAAAAAAAAAAGAAAAAAACGGCATTGGTTCATTCGAAATTTCCAATCGAAGTGAATCCTTAAATTCGAAGAAGCAAAAAAACGCAACCAACATATACATACGTTTCCAAAGTATACATGAATGTTTTAAGACGAGATACGATTCGTTAAGATCGAAAAGGATTAAGATTGAAGAAGAGAAAAAAAAAGAATTAAAAGAAGATAGAAATAAAAGAGATAAATAGAGATAAAGACGATCGTACAGGTCGAAATATACGAGCCCTTTTTCCCGTTAATGAAGATTTCTACATTGGAGAAGGTAAACGATGCTTTGGCGATTAACGTAGGTGAACGACGCTGGTCCCATTTTCTCTCTCTCTCTCTCTCTCTCTTTCTTTCTTTCTTTCTCTATTCCTTTTTTCTTCTTTTTCTTTTCTTCTTTTCTCTCTCTCTCTCTCTCTCTCTCTCTCTCTCTATTTCTTTCTCTCATTTTATTGAATTCAAGAGATGCTGGTTCTTCGTCGAAACTGGGTGAAGAGAAGAAGCTCTAGAATCCATCGAGTTCTTTCGATGCGAATCGAGAAACGGTAGATTGCTCGAGCTTCCCCTCTCAACACTCCTACACTCTTCACCCCATTCCCGAATCCCTCCATCTCCATTTTCTTTTCTATTCCCTTCTATCGTTTCTTCTCCGCCACCTGTTTCGAGTATCGATCGAAATTTCGATCGATCGGCCTAACCGTTCCATTTCCATCGAACTGACCGATAAAACGAACGATATTCTCATTGGCAGCTATTTACTTCTTTCGACCAATTATAGATAAATACAAACAAACAAATAAACAAACCCACACACAACCACACACACACATATATATATACACATGTGAAATATACGTAAGAATGCACAAACATATTAACGGATAAGAACGTTTTCGTCGACTTTATATTTTAGACTTTACCTACGAAAAGAAAAGATTCTTTCTTTTCTCTTGACTCCCTTCTTCTAGGGATGATTATTCGAAGTAAATATTAAAAAAAAAAAAAAAAAAAAAAAGAAGAAGAACGAAGAAGACGAAGGAATACACTTTGGAAGAAAAAAAATCAAAGATCGAAATCAACGACGATAAACCTACTTCAATTATTTTTTTCGAATTTTACGAAATCTTTAAGAGATATTTTTTCTTTCGATGAATAAGAGAATAAGAAAGCTTTGTGAATATTAGATAGCTAGTGATATCTCGTAGGACAGTCAAGAAAAGGAAGAGATGAATTCTAAGACGAGTTATGATAATTTCTGGATAAAGGATTGAACGAAGAGAAAGACATAGATAGATAAAGAGAGAGAGAGAGAGAGAGAGAGAGAGAGAGAGAGAGAGAGAGAGAGAGAGAGAGAGAGAGAGAGAGAAAGGATTCAAACGTATCGTAGTCACGAGCGGAATTCCAAAACTAAAACTTCGTATTATAATAGTCCATTCGATGGCACGGAAGCGATCCATCGAATTCTTGCCGCATTACAATTGCCACGGTTTCCAGTCGAACACGCTGAGATGATACGATTTATTAGGTAACTCGAAGTCCTTTTCCGTTTGTTCCCGGCTAGACTAGATAGACGCTAACTTACACACACACACACTCAGTGAACGCACGCGCAAAAACACACTCAACTCTAGCATCTCTATCGCTCTTTCTTCGAATTTCAGTATTCCCAGGTGGCTTGCATCGTTGATCTTCGGATTCTCGTATGTACCTGCTCATGAATACCCGAATACCACGGGCAAATACTCCGTCCGTTGATACGGGAAAGAGAGAAGGTGGGATAGGGACAGAGAGAAAGAGAAAGAGAGAAAACGGGAGAAGATATAACTCGTCTGCCTGGAGCATCGACCGAGAGAAATCGATATAAGCCGGTAGAAGAGCGTCCGACGAGTCTACGCGGACGGCATAGCGCGCGAACTATGTTACATCGAAACCTTTTCCTCCCTATCTACTTCCCCCACCATGTTTCAGAACTACATCGAGTATTAACAAATCGCACACGCCGACGGGCTAAGGCGATTTGCCGATCTGGAGAAAAGTTTCGACGTTAAGAGACGTCGTACGATTCGGGGGAGGGGTGAGAAAGAGAAGTGAATTAATCTTGAGTTTTATATATATATATATATATATATATATATAACTCAAATGATATATATACATATATATATCATATATATCATTCATATATATATATATATATATATATATATATATAACTCAAATGATATATATACATATATATATCATATATATCATTCATATATATATATATATATATATATATATATATATCATTCAAAAAGATTTATATATATATATCATTCAAAAAGATTTCTCAAAATATAAAATTTGTAAAACTCCTTCTTTTCTTTTTTTTTCCTTTTTAAAATAATTGGACTCTTACCCACTTCTTTCCTTCTTAATCTTATTGCTAATAAAAATCTCAATGAATATGTATAATATTAACACCCTTTAAAAAGTTACTGTCGTTTAAAAGGTTTAATATGAAAATATTAGAATTCTATTGAATAAAACGATCCTAATCGATAAAATCAGATAATTTCTTTCTCTCTAAATTCGTTCGTCTATAACTTCGAATTGATTGCTTAGATATTTCATCGGTTCGTTTAAAAATATTTCTCTTTTCTTCCTTTTATAGGATTTTCACGAGCATTACAAAATTTAAATATAAATCGTGAAAAGAAAGTCTTGATAAGCGTGGTTAATGAGAAAGAACGGCGACAATAATAACGAAAACCCCCATCGATAAAGAGTACTTACCGGAATGGCAACACAGTCTTCAAGCTCGGCTAGGGGCGCCTCCGAACAGAAGGTACCCTCGGTGAGGAAAGGTGGTCGAGGGGGTGGTGGCAATCGGAACTCAGGGGGTGGCCCGGGACACTCCGGGCACTCTGTGCTCTCCAGCGTCTCCAACTCCTCCATCCTCCACCTCAGCGTGCTGAAAAGCGGATGGAAAATCGCGGTTTGATTAATCTTATTTCGTAAGATTGGAGAGGTAGTACAAGGGGGAGGGGGATTGTTAATCGATCGACGAGACGACGATGACGAGAACGAAAACTAAAGAGAGAGAGAGAGAGAGAGAGAGAGAGAGAGAGAGAGAGAGAGAGAGAGAGAGAGAGAGAGAGAGAGAGAGACAGAGAGAGAGAGAGAGAGAAGGTTGGGAGGGAGATAAGAGAGAGAGAGAGAGAAGGTTGGGAGGGAGATAAGAGAGAACAAGAAAGGAAATAAGTAATAAAAAAGGAAAAAAGAAAAAAGAGAAAAAGAAGAAACAAAAAGAGAGGAGTAAAAGTTTTGCCTTCTTTCCGCAAATTTCGTTGCTTCGTTCGTCCTCGTAATGTCGAGCAAATAAATCTTTTTACTCGCCACTGGCAAGAAGATCACGCTGCGACTCAGTAAAAGAGAGAGAAAGAAAGAGAGAAAGAGAAAGAACAAGATGGAAGAGAACGATGGTCCTTGCGGACTTTTAGATAACTACTCGGTGAAACTTGGCCGAACGATGGATTTTTATGAGGGATCGTTTTAACTTCTTGATACCACGGCGAAGTGGAAGTAGAACGCCGGCAAAATTTTTCCGATAGCCCAATAACGTCACCCTCATCGATGGAAAAACACGTTTCGCGAGAACTCTTGATTCCATCGACGCGGAGTCAGCTTGATACCAAGTACTCGTACACACAGAGGAGACAGATACGTGCAATTCACACACATATACACATACACACACACACAGAGACAGATAGACAGATATATATGTACGTATCACGTATGACAAGAGTTGCAAAGCTATTAATTAAGAGATAGAAAAACAAAATAGTTTCTGATTGAACATAACAATGATCGATAAAATAGAGTCGTTAATCCCGGAGACCTTTATTTTTCGTTATCAAAAAAAATCAAAGTTGTGATCATTTTTAAGTCCTTCATGCATACGTTTTGAGAGAGAGAGAGAGAGAGAGAGAGAGAGAGAGAGAGAGAGAGAGAGAGAGAATCTGGTAACCCTAGAGAGAAAATAAAAAAATAGAAAAAAAAGAAAAATAAATACAAAAAAAAAAAAAAAAAAAAAGAAGCCGAGTAGACAGAGTTGACCGTAGAAGTTCGTAGTGGTCGAGGGGGTGAATTGATAACGGTACGATTTTCGTGCGGTGGCGCCTCCAGAGTGGATTTCGCCGGCTAATTAAGAGATACGCGTCTGGTAGCGGCTCCTAATGGTCGGGAATATAGTCCTACCGGTATAACTCGTATAACGGGTGGCAATGTTGGCTCCATGGGTGTTTCTGGCATGGGATGGGTGTTGGTGGGGATTCGCTCGACATCGCGCAAGTAAATGCACAGTTTTTCTGGGCTACCAACATGGATGTAGCGGCGTGCATGGGACGATCTCGTTAGCATAGGAAGCACCTTGCCCTCGGGCCAGGTCAAGTCGTTCCAGTCGGTGCCGACTGGAGAGGGCTAAAGCCGACGTTGTCGGTATGCTAATATCCAGGACTTAATTACAGTCTCATAATGAATCAGTCACGCTGCACCTCTTACCCCACAACCGCCTACTTCTATTCTCCCTCTCTTTCTAATCCTTTATTTACTATACTTCTCTCTCTCTCTCTCTCTCTCTCTCTCTCTCTCTCTCTCTCTCTCTCTTTCTCCCTTTCTCTCTTGCATCGTTCGTCGAACCGTGCAAATGGGGAAACCGTATACCGTTGATTAATTGTTTTCCACCCCTCTCGCGAGACCACCCTCATATGCGTAGACTATCAAACGTCCGAACCAATCGGCCTGGGGTCAATTTTCGGTTCGATGCTCGTTTGAACTTTTTGACGAAGGA